>NW_026943827.1:92500-237500 GCF_035594765.1 Anolis carolinensis
AACGGAAAGTAAGGATAGTGTAATAATATAATATACTAATACGTCATATAAATATAGTAAAATAATAACAATAATAAATAATAATGATTATGCATAATAATGGATAATAATATAATGGAAAATAAGGACAATATATTAATATAATATATAATATATAAATAAAATAATAATAAAAACAATAATAAATAATAATGATTATGCATAATAATGGATAATAATATAATGGAAAGTAAGGATAATATGATATAATATATAATACATCATATAAATGTAAATAAGATATTAATAATAATAACAATAATAATGATGCATATTAATGGATAATAATATAACGGAAAGTAAGGATAGTGTAATAATATAATATACTAATATATAAATATAGTAAAATAATAACAATAATAAATAATAATGATTATGCATAATAATGGATAATAATATAATGGAAAATAAGGACAATATATTAATATAATATATAATATATAAATATAATCAAATAATAATAATAATAAATAATGATGATGCACAATAATGGATATTAATAATATAACGGAAAGTAAGGATGATATAATGTGATATAATATATATAAAATACATTATATAAATATAATAATAACAATAATAAATAATAATGATGCAAAGTAATAACGGAAATAATAAATAATAATAATGATGCAAAGTAATAACGGAATAATAACAATAATAAATAATAATGATGCAAAGTAATAACGGAAAGGATAATAATACAATATAATATATAATATATAAATATAATAAAATAATAATAATACATCATATAAATTTAATAAAGTAATAACGGCAAAGTAATAACGGAAAGGATAATAATACATTATAATATATAATATATAAATATAATAAAATAATAATAATACATCATATAAATTTAATAAAGTAATAATAACAATAAATAATAATAATAATGCAAAATAACTGATAATATAACAGAAAATAAGGATAATGTAATAATATTATATAATATATAATAATACATCATATAAATATAATAAAATAATAACAACAATAAATAAAAATATAATAATTAAATATCAAATAATATATAATAATACCTCTTGAGGTGGTAGATCTTGTGTGTGAACTGCCCTTTCTCCCCGTCGTTCTCGTAGGGCTCGTTCGTCAAGACCTGGATGCCCTCCCCGCCGCCCGTCTCGTTCTTGCTGGCCTCCGCCACCGAGTACAGCTGGCCCACCTGGTACTGTCAACACAAACAAGGAAACAAACAGGTAAACAACCCAAGAGTGAATCCCACTGGGTCAATGGCCAACCCAACGGTCAACGTCATTGAGTCATTGGTCAACGTCGTTGAGGCAATGTTCAATCTCATTGAGTCAATGGTCAACCCAATGGTCAATGTCATTGAGTCATTGGTCAACGTCATTGAGTCATTGGTCAACCCAATGGTCAATGTCATTGAGTCAATGGTCAACCCAATGGTCAATGTCATTGAGTCATTGGTCAACGTCATTGAGTCAATGGTCAACCCAATGGTCAATGTCATTGAGTCATTGGTCAACGTCATTGAGTCAATGGTCAACCCAATGGTCAATCTCATTGAGTCATTGGTCAACATCATTGAGTAAATAGTCAATGCAATGGTCAATCTCATTGAGTCAATGGTCAACATCATTGAGTAAATAGTCAATGCAATGGTCAATCTCATTGAGTCAATGGTCAACATCATTGAGTAAATAGTCAATGCAATGGTCAATCTCATTGAGTCAATGGTCAACATCATTGAGTAAATGGTCAACATCATTGAGTAAATAGTCAATGCAATGGTCAATCTCATTGAGTCAATGGTCAACATCATTGAGTAAATAGTCAATGCAATGGTCAATCTCATTGAGTCAATGGTCAACATCATTGAGTAAATAGTCAATGCAATGGTCAATCTCATTGAGTCAATGGTCAACATCATTGAGTAAATGGTCAACATCATTGAGTAAATAGTCAATGCAATGGTCAATCTCATTGAGTCATTGGTCAACATCATTGAGTCAACGGTCAACATCATTGAGGCAATGGTCAACGTCATTGAGTCAATGGTCAACCCAATGGTCAATCTCATTGAGTCATTGGTCAACGTCACTGAGTCAATGGTCAACATCATTGAGTAAATAGTCAATGCAATGGTCAATCTCATTGAGTCAATGGTCAACGTCATTGAGTCAATGGTCAATCTCATTGAGTCAATGGTCAACGTCATTGAGTCAATGGTCAACTTCATTGAGGCAATGGTCAACGTCATTGAGTCAATGGTCAACTTCATTGAGGCAATGGTCAACGTCATTGAGTCAATGGTCAACGTCATTGAGTCAATGGTCAACGTCATTGAGTCAATGGTCAACGTCATTGAGTCAATGGTCAACGTCATTGAGTCAATGGTCAACTTCATTGAGGCAATGGTCAACTTCATTGAGGCAATGTTCAACGTCATTGAGTCAATGGTCAACGTCATTGAGTCAATGGTCAACGTCATTGAGTCAATGGTCAACGTCATTGAGTCAATGGTCAACGTCATTGAGTCAATGGTCAACTTCATTGAGGCAATGGTCAACGTCATTGAGTCAATGGTCAACGTCATTGAGTCAATGGTCAACGTCATTGAGTCAATGGTCAACGTCATTGAGTCAATGGTCAACTTCATTGAGGCAATGGTCAACATCATTGAGGCAATGTTCAACGTCATTGAGTCAATGGTCAACGTCATTGAGTCAACGGTCAACGTCATTGAGGCAATGGTCAACGTCATTGAGTCAATGGTCAACTTCATTGAGGCAATGGTCAACGTCATTGAGTCAATGGTCAACGTCATTGAGTCAATGGTCAACGTCATTGAGTCAATGGTCAACGTCATTGAGTCAATGGTCAACGTCATTGAGTCAATGGTCAACCCAATGGTCAATCTCATTGAGTCATTGGTCAACGTCATTGAGTCAATGGTCAACCCAATGGTCAATCTCATTGAGTCATTGGTCAACATCATTGAGTAAATAGTCAATGCAATGGTCAATCTCATTGAGTCAATGGTCAACATCATTGAGTAAATAGTCAATGCAATGGTCAATCTCATTGAGTCAATGGTCAACATCATTGAGTAAATGGTCAACATCATTGAGTAAATAGTCAATGCAATGGTCAATCTCATTGAGTCATTGGTCAACATCATTGAGTCAACGGTCAACATCATTGAGGCAATGGTCAACGTCATTGAGTCAATGGTCAACCCAATGGTCAATCTCATTGAGTCATTGGTCAACGTCACTGAGTCAATGGTCAACATCATTGAGTAAATAGTCAATGCAATGGTCAATCTCATTGAGTCAATGGTCAACGTCATTGAGTCAATGGTCAACGTCATTGAGTCAATGGTCAACGTCATTGAGTCAATGGTCAACGTCATTGAGTCAATGGTCAACGTCATTGAGGCAATGGTCAACGTCATTGAGTCAATGGTCAACTTCATTGAGGCAATGGTCAACGTCATTGAGTCAATGGTCAACGTCATTGAGTCAATGGTCAACGTCATTGAGTCAATGGTCAACGTCATTGAGTCAATGGTCAACGTCATTGAGTCAATGGTCAACTTCATTGAGGCAATGGTCAACTTCATTGAGGCAATGTTCAACGTCATTGAGTCAATGGTCAACGTCATTGAGTCAATGGTCAACGTCATTGAGGCAATGGTCAACATCATTGAGGCAATGGTCAACATCATTGAGTAAATAGTCAATGCAATGGTTAATCTCACTGAGTCAATGGTCAATCTCATTGAGTCAATGGTCAACGTCATTGAGTCATTGGTCAACATCATTGAGTAAATAGTCAATGCAATGGTCAATCTCATTGAGTCAATGGCCAACCCAATGGTCAATGTCATTGAGTCAACAGTCAATGTCATTGAGTCAATGGTCAACCCAACAGCCAATCTCATTGAGTCATTGGTCAACATCATTCAGTCAATGGTCAACCCAATGGCCAATCTCATTGAGTCATTGGTCAACATCATTCAGTCAATGGTCAACCCAACAGCCAATCTCATTGAGTCATTGGTCAACATCATTCAGTCAATGGTCAACCCAATGGCCAATCTCATTGAGTCATTGGTCAATGTCATTGAGTCAATGGTCAACGTCATTGAGTCAAGGGTCAGCCCAAGAGTCATTCCATCGAGTCCGTGGTCAACGTCATTGAATCCATGGTCAACCCAACCTCAATTGGATTCGGACACGATAAATAAATAAATTACTATTAATTTAACGATTAATTATATTGATCGATCAAGGAAGGAACATACCTCTTGGACGGAGCAAGGCAGCACCACGCGACTAAAAACAAAACGGAATGACTATAATTAATTAATAACAATAACAATAATAACACAATAATAATAATAATACACACACATATATATAGTAAATAATAATAATAATAATAATAATAATGGAAATAGTAACACAATAATAATATACACATATATATAAATAATAATAATAATAATAATAATAATATAATAATGGTAACAGCAACACAATAATAATACACACACATATATAGTAAATAATAATAATAATATGATAATAATGGAAACAGCAACACAATAATAATACACACACATATATAGTAAATAATAATAATAATAATGGAAATAGTAACACAATAATACACACACATATATAGAGAGTTGATTAATAATAATAATAATAATACACACATATATAATAAATAATAATAATAATAATAATAATAATAATAATAATAATGGAAATAGTAACCCAATAATAATACATAAACATATATATAGTAAATAATAATAATAATGGAAATAGTAACAATAATAATAATGCAATAAAAACAATATTATAACAATAATGCGACTAAAAACAAAACGGAATGACTATAATTAATTAATAAAAATAACAATAATAACACAATAATAATAATAATACACACACATATATATAGTAAATAATAATAATCACAAACACACATATATAGTAAATAATAATAATAGAAATAGTAACACAATAATAATATACACATATATATAATAAATAATAACAATAATATTATAATAATGGAAACAGCAACACAATAATAATACACACACATATATAGTAAATAATAATAATAATATGTTAATAATGGAAACAGCAACACAATAATAATACACACACATATATAGTAAATAATAATAATAATAATAATAATAATAATAATAATAATAATAATGGAAATAGTAACACAATAATATACACACATATATAGAGAGAATAATAATAATAATACACACATATATAATAAATAATAATAATAATAATAATAATAATAATAATAATGGAAATAGTAACCCAATAATAATACATAAACATATATATAGTAAATAATAATAATAATATTATTAATAATAATAATAATAATGGAAATAGTAACAATAGTAATAATGCACACACATACATACATATAGTAAATAATAATAATACACACATATATAGTAAATAATAATAATAATAATAATACACACACATATATATAGTAAATAATAATAGTAATACAACAATAATAATAGCAGCAGCCAGGCTTTGAAGCTGCAAGGCCATTCAACAGAAGCAAGGAGGAATGTCAGGAGGGAATTCTGCCAGGCAGCAACCCAATATAATAATATAATATAATATACTAATATACTAACATAATAATATCTAATAATATAATATACTAACATAATAATAATATCAAAAATAATAATAATGACGTATAATAATATAACAGAAAGTAAGGATAATACAATAATATGATATAATATACAATAATGCATCATATAAATATAATAAAATAATAATAATAACAATAAAATAATAAAGATGAGGATGTATAATAATGGATAATAATATAACGGAAAATAAAAATAATATAATGATATAATATATAATAATACATCATATAAATATAATAAAAATATCTAATAATATAATATACTAATATAATAATATATAATACAGTATACTAATATAATTAGATGTAAGTTGCGAGGCTATTCAACAGTCGCAAGGTGAAACGTCAGGAGAGAATGCTGCCAGAAACCAACCCAATATAATAAAAATATAATAATAATATACTAACATAATAATATTACTAATATAATAAAATAACATAATATCTAATAATATAATATACTAATAATAATATCTAATATAGTATGCTAATATAATATACTAATATAATATATTAATAATAATATCTAATAATACAATATATACTAATATAATAATATCTATACAATACTAATATAATAATATCTAAAAATATACTAACATAATAATATCTAATATTACTAATATAATAAAATAACATTATAATATCTAATAATATAATATACTAATAATAAAATATATAATGTAATACACTTATTAATATACTAGTAATATTATCTAATAATATAATATACTAATAATAAAATATATAATATAATACACTAATATACTAATATACTAATAATATTATCTAATAATATAATATACTAATATCTAATAATACTAATATAATAAAATAACATTATAATAATATCTAATAATATAATATACTAATATAATAATATCTAATATTACTAATATAATAAAATAACATTATAATAATATCTAATATACTAATAATAAAATATATAATATAATACACTTATTAATATACTAGTAATATTTTCTAATAATATAATATACTAATAATAAAATATATAATGTAATACACTTATTAATATACTAGTAATATTTTCTAATAATATAATATACTAATAATAAAATATATAATACACTAATATAATATACTAATATACTAATAATATTATCTAATAATATAATATACCAATATCTAATAATACTAATATAATAAAATAACATTATAATAATATCTAATATAATATAATAATATAATAATATCTAATATTACTAATAAAATAACATTATATCTAATAATATAATATACAAATAATAAAATATATAATACACTAATATAATATACTAATATACTAATAATATTATCTAATAATATAATATACTAATATCTAATAATACTAATATAATAATATCTAATATTACTAATAAAATAACATTATAATATCTAATAATATACAAATAATAAAATATATAATATAATACACTAATATAATATACTAATATACTAATAATATTATCTAATAATATAATATATTAACATAATAATATCTAATAATATATTAATATAATAATATCTAATAATATAATATCTAATAATATAATATACTAATATAATAATATCTAATATTACTAATAAAATAACATTATAATATCTAATAATATACAAATAATAAAATATATAATACACTAATATACTAATATACTAATAATATTATCTAATAATATAATATATTAACATAATAATATCTAATAATATATTAATATAATAATATCTAATAATATAATATCTAATAATATAATATACTAATATAATAATATCTAATATTACTAATAAAATAACATTATAATATCTAATAGTATACAAATAATAAAATATATAATATAATACACTAATATAATATACTAATATACTAATAATATTATCTAATAATATAATATATTAATATAATAATATCTAATAATATAATATCTAATAATATAATATACTAATATAATAATATCTAATATTACTAATATACTAATAATATTATCTAATAATATAATATACTAATATCTAATAATACTAATATAATAATATCTAATATTACTAATAAAATAACATTATAATATCTAATAATATACAAATAATAAAATATATAATATAATACACTAATATAATATACTAATATACTAATAATATTATCTAATAATATAATATATTAACATAATAATATCTAATAATATATTAATATAATAATATCTAATAATATAATATCTAATAATATAATATACTAATATAATAATATCTAATATTACTAACAAAATAACATTATAATATCTAATAATATACAAATAATAAAATATATAATATAATACACTAATATAATATACTAATATACTAATAATATTATCTAATAATATAATATATAAACATAATAATATCTAATAATATATTAATATAATAATATCTAATAATATAATATCTAATAAGATAATATACTAATATAATAATATCTAATATTACTAATAAAATAACATTATAATATCTAATAATATAGAAATAATAAAATATATAATATACACTAATATAATATACTAATATACTAATAATATTATCATATAATATAATATATTAACATAATAATATCTAATAATATATTAATATAATAATATCTAATAATATACTAATATAATAATAAAATATATAATAGTAATAATAATAATAATAATATAACACTATAATAATAATAGCAGCTGCCAGGCTTTGAAGCCGTAAGGCCATTCAACAGGTGTAGGAGGAATGTCAGGAGAGAATGCTACCAGCCAGGAAACCCAACATATAATAATAATATAATATAATAAATAACAAATATTATAATAATAATAATAATAATAATAATATATTATTAGGCCATTCAACAGACGCAAGGCGAAACGTCAGGAGGGAATGCTGCTGCCAGAAAGAAAACCCAAAGGTATAACAATATCATAATAGCAGGCGAAACGTCAGGAGAGAATGCTACGAGAAAGCCAAGACAGTAATTATAGTATCATATACACATATACAGATACGTATTAAGACCATTGGATCAGTAAGACGACTAATTAACAGATCTAATCATAGTAATCGATACTAATTGATCGACGAAATCTCACAATTCCTTGACGAGCACCATCTTCCGAGGCGAGCTGAGGGGAGAAAGGCACTGCGCATGCGCGGGCCGGCGGAGAGCCACACTTCCGCGAAGGGCGTGTCAAGGAGCGTGACGTCAGAAGGGAAAAACCACGCCTCTTTTGGGGAAAAACCAATCGCGCGGCGATGATCGAGACATCGGCCCGCCTCCTTCCTGGAAACAGCCAATCAGAGACGAGTAAGGGAAAGAACCTTTTTCTTCACGAAGGGATTCCGCCATCTTGAGTGCGGCCTAAACTTCCTGTTCCCCGCCTCCTTCCTGGAAACAGCCAATCAGAGACGAGTAAGGGAAAGACCTTTTTCTTCACGAAGGGATTCCGCCATCTTGAGTGCGGCCTAAACTTCCTGTTCGCACCGGAAGTGAGGCGTTTCAAGCCTAAATACAGGCCCCGTGCGGCGTTGTTTACCTTCCCCACAGAAACACCAATGCGATATTTAGTTCCGCACCGGAAAAAAACGTAAAAAAGAGGGTCATACGGCTGGTTTTCCGCCGGAAATGAAGTTTAAATTGTTAATAGTTCCCCCGGCAACGCGAACGGAGGATTTTGGTTCCGCAACAGAAATGGACAATAATAATAATATGTAATACATTATAAAATAATTAAACAATGTAATAGGAATGATAAAATAATATAAAAAATTAAATTAATACAAGAAAATAATTAAAACATACAATATTCATATTATTCATATTATAAGAATAGATAAAATAAAAAATAAATAATAATAAATGTAATAGAATGATAAAATAATATAAAAAATTAAATTAATACAAGGAAATAATTAAAACATACAATATTCATATTATTCATATTATAAGAATAGATAAAATAAAAAATAAATAATAATAAATGTAATAGAATGATAAAATAATATAAAAAATTGAATTAATACAAGAAAATAATTAAAACATACAATATTCATATTATTCATATTATAAGAATAGATAAAATAAAAAATAAATAATAATAAATGTAATAGAATGATAAAATAATATAAAAAATTGAATTAATACAAGAAAATAATTAAAACATACAATATTCATATTATTCATATTATAAGAATAGATAAAATAAAAAATAAATAATAATAAATAAATAATAAATAAATAATAAAAATTAAAAAAATAAATAACTATATAATAAAATATAAGAAATTATAAAATAATATTATAATGAATAGAATAGTAATATAAAAATAAATTAATTAATACATTAAGAAAATAATTAAAACATATAATATTCATATTCATATAGATAAAAAAATTAATAACTGTATAAGAAAAATATAATAAAATAAAATATAATGAATAAAATAGTAATATAATAATAAATTAATTAATACATGAAGAAAATAAACATATTCTAATGTTCATATTATTATTCATATTATAAGAATAGATAAAATAAAAAATTAAAATATTATAATGAATAAAATAGTAATATAAAAAATTAATACATTAAGAAAGTACTTAAACATAATATTCATATTATTATTTATATTATATTATAAAATAAAACATATTTATATATTAATAAAATAATACAAAAATTATATATTATTTAATTTATGACAAATAAAATGTAAATATAAATAATAATAATTAATATAATAATATAACAATAAATACAATGAAGTAAAATACATAATAAATACATTATAATATAGTGAATAAAATAAAATATTGAATAGAATATTGAATAGAATAAAATAAAAATAACATTGAGGCAAAATATAAAATAATATAACAAAATTAGATTATATATATATATATATATATATATATATATATATATATTATTAAATTATATATAATATAATAATACAATAAAATATTGAAAGAATATAATATTAATAATGCCATATAATATTAATTATATGATATATATTACTAATAATATTACAGTATAGTGGTATAGTTCAATATAGTAATATATAATGCTAATATTGTGTTATGCTAATAATATAATATATTGTATGTACATATAATATTGATAATAATATTATAACGTAATACAATATAACACTAATAATAATACCATATAATAATATTAATTATATGACATATATTTCATATAATATTACAGTATAGTGGTATAGTTCAATAAAGTAATATACAATGCTAATATTGTGTTATGCTAATAATATAATATATTGTATATACATATCATATTGATAATAATATTATAATGTTATACAATATAACACTAATAATAATACCATATAATAATATTAATTATATATTATATATTACATATAATATTACTAATAATATTACAGTATAGTGGTATAGTTCAATATAGTAATATATAATGCTAATATTGTGCTATGCTAATAATATAATATATTGTATGCACATATAATATTGATAATAATATTATAATGTAATACAATATACTAATAATACCATATAATAATATTAATTATATGTTATATATTACATATAATATTACGGTATAGTGGTATAGTTCAATAAAGTAATATTGTTATATTACTATCTTATATTATATTATTATATTACTGTATTATTATATATTTATTATATTAATGATGTTACTATTATGTTCCATAATTTATTTTCTGTTATTTTACTACACTATATTATTTTCATTATATTCTTTCAATATTTTATTTTATTATTATATTATATATAATTTAATAATATATATATAAAAGAGTGATGGCATCACGGCAGCGCACAAAACAACAAAAGTAAACACCCCACAACCTCGAAAATTGACATCACAACCCCTCATCCATGCCTCTAGGTTGATACAACAAAAAGAAAAGAAAAATAAATTCCTAATTAGAGGGAGAGGAATAATTGTTTTTATCCAATTGCTGCCACTTAGAAGGCTAAGCTCCGCCCACTTGGTCTCCTAGCAACCCACTCAGCCCAGTGTTAATAAAAGAATAAAAAATAAATACAAATAAAACAATAAAAAATAATTTTTATAATTTTATTTTATAAAAATAATTTAATAATCGGCAGGTTTTTGAGTAATTACATTGGACTACTGCTGATTTCTGGGCCTAAATATATTGCACAAGATTTCCCTAGCCTAAAATGATACATTTTAATATGTTATACAATATAATACTAATAGTAATACCATATAATAATATTAATTATATATTATGTATTACATCTATATATATAAAAGAGTGATGGCATCACGGCAATTCACAAAACAACAAAACTATATATATTTATATATTATATATTACATCTATATATATAAAAGAGTGATGGCATCACGGCGACGCACAAAACAACAAAACTATATATATTATTAGCATAGCACAATATTAGCATTAAATATTACTATATTGAACTATACCACTATACTGTAATATTATATGTAATATATAACATATAATTAATATTATTATATGGTATTATTAGTGTTATATTGTATAACATTATAATATTATTATCAATATGATATGTACATACAATATATTATATTATTAGCATCGCACAATATTAGCATTATATATTACTATATTGAACTATACCACTGTACTGTAATATTATTAGTAATATTATATGTAATATAGAATATATAATTAATAATATTATATGGTATTATTATTAGTGTTATATTGTATAACATTATAATATTATTATCAATATTATATGTACATACAATATATTATATTATTAGCATCGCACAATATTAGCATTATATATTACTATATTGAACTATACCACTATACTGTAATATTATTAGTAATATTATATGTAATATAGAATATATAATTAATAATATTATATGGTATTATTAGTGTTATATTGTATAACATTATAATATTATTATCAATATTATATGTACATACAATATATTATATTATTAGCATAGCACAATATTAGCATTATATATTACTTTATTGAACTATACCACTATACTGTAATATTATTAGTAATATTATATGTAATATAGGATATATAATTAATATTATTATATGGTATTATTATTAGTGTTATATTGTATTACATTATAATATTATTAGTTTGGGGACCCCTGATCTATATATATAAAAGAGTGATGGCATCACGGCAACGCACAAAACAACCTCGAAATTTGACGACACAACCCATCATCCACGCCTCTAGGTTGATACAATATAATACAATCTATATCATATATATATATATATATATATATATATATATATATATATATTACAAAATATAGAAAGCATGGCACATGGCCTGTTGTGGGTTTTGGCCTTTTTTTGGGGGGTGTTGTGATTGTATTTTTTGTGTGATTGTGTTGTATCTCACTGGAGGCAGGGATGATGGATTGTGTTGCCAATTTTTAGAGTTTGGTGGGTGTTGGGTTTTGTTGTTTTGTGAGTTGCCGTGATGCCAAAAGCCTTTTATATATATATAGAATACAATCTATATATATATATAAAAGAGTGATGGCATCACGGCGACGCACAAAACCACCTCGAAATTTGACGACACAACCCATCATCCACGCCTCTAGGTTGATACAATATAATACAATCTATATCATATATATATATATATATATATATATATATATATATATATATATATATATATATATATAAAAAATAATAAAAGTGAATGTTTGTATGTTTGTATGTGGCAACTTTCTGATTGGCCGCCACTTCCACAAGCCACTGTAACCACCAGGAATCACTGACATGGACCAAACTTGGCACACAGAACCCCTATGACCCATTGTACGTCCTGGTGCCGTTTGGGGGATGATGGGCCATGGAGGATGGGATTTGCAGTACTTTCAAACACTTGAACTCCCACACACTATTGCAATGCCCACCAGTGACGGATCTGGACCAAACTTGGCACACAGAACCCCTATGACCCATTGTACGTCCTGGTGCCGTTTGGGGATGATGGGCCATGGAGGATGGGATTTGCAGTACTTTCAAACACTTGAACTCCCACACACTATTGCAATGCCCACCAGTGACGGATCTGGACCAAACTTGGCACACAGAACCCCTATGACCCATTGTACGTCCTGGTGCCGTTTGGGGATGATGGGCCATGGAGGATGGGATTTGCAGTACTTTCAAATACTTGAACTCCCACACACTATTGCAATGCCCACCAGTGACGGATCTGGACCAAACTTGGCACACAGAACCCCTATGACCCATTGTACGTCCTGGTGCCGTTTGGGGGATGATGGGCCATGGAGGATGGGATTTGCAGTACTTTCAAACACTTGAACTCCCACACACTATTGCAATGCCCACCAGTGACGGATCTGGACCAAACTTGGCACACAGAACCCCTATGACCCATTGTACGTCCTGGTGCCGTTTGGGGGATGATGGGCCATGGAGGATGGGATTTGCAGTACTTTCAAATACTTTCACTCCCACACACTATTGCAATGCCCACCAGTGACGGATCTGGACCAAACTTGGCACACAGAACCCCTATGACCCATTGTACGTCCTGGTGCCGTTTGGGGGATGATGGGCCATGGAGGATGGGATTTGCAGTACTTTCAAACACTTGAACTCCCACACACTATTGCAATGCCCACCAGTGACGGATCTGGACCAAACTTGGCACACAGAACCCCTATGACCCATTGTACGTCCTGGTGCCGTTTGGGGGATGATGGGCCATGGAGGATGGGATTTGCAGTACTTTCAAACACTTGAACTCCCACACACTATTGCAATGCCCACCAGTGACGGATCTGGACCAAACTTGGCACACAGAACCCCTATGACCCATTGTACGTCCTGGTGCCGTTTGGGGGATGATGGGCCATGGAGGATGGGATTTGCAGTACTTTCAAACACTTGAACTCCCACAGACGACTGCAATGCCCACCAGTGACGGATCTGGACCAAACTTGGCACACAGAACCCCTATGACCCATTGTACGTCCTGGTGCCGTTTGGGGGATGATGGGCCATGGAGGATGGGATTTGCAGTACTTTCAAATACTTTCACTCCCACACACTATTGCAATGCCCACCAGTGACGGATCTGGACCAAACTTGGCACACAGAACCCCTATGACCCATTGTACGTCCTGGTGCCGTTTGGGGGATGATGGGCCATGGAGGATGGGATTTGCAGTACTTTCAAACACTTGAACTCCCACACACTATTGCAATGCCCACCAGTGACGGATCTGGACCAAACTTGGCACACAGAACCCCTATGACCCATTGTACGTCCTGGTGCCGTTTGGGGGATGATGGGCCATGGAGGATGGGATTTGCAGTACTTTCAAACACTTGAACTCCCACAGACGACTGCAATGCCCACCAGTGACGGATCTGGACCAAACTTGGCACACAGAACCCCTATGACCCATTGTACGTCCTGGTGCCGTTTGGGGGATGATGGGCCATGGAGGATGGGATTTGCAGTACTTTCAAATACTTTCACTCCCACACACTATTGCAATGCCCACCAGTGACGGATCTGGACCAAACTTGGCACACAGAACCCCTATGACCCATTGTACGTCCTGGTGCCGTTTGGGGGATGATGGGCCATGGAGGATGGGATTTGCAGTACTTTCAAACACTTGAACTCCCACACACTATTGCAATGCCCACCAGTGACGGATCTGGACCAAACTTGGCACACAGAACCCCTATGACCCATTGTACGTCCTGGTGCCGTTTGGGGGATGATGGGCCATGGAGGATGGGATTTGCAGTACTTTCAAACACTTGAACTCCCACAGACGACTGCAATGCCCACCAGTGACGGATCTGGACCAAACTTGGCACACAGAACCCCTATGACCCATTGTACGTCCTGGTGCCGTTTGGGGGATGATGGGCCATGGAGGATGGGATTTGCAGTACTTTCAAACACTTGAACTCCCACAGACGACTGCAATGCCCACCAGTGACGGATCTGGACCAAACTTGGCACACAGAACCCCTATGACCCAATGTACGTCCTGGTGCCGTTTGGGGGATGATGGGCCATGGAGGATGGGATTTGCAGTACTTTCAAACACTTGAACTCCCACACACTATTGCAATGCCCACCAGTGATGGATCTGGACCAAACTTGGCACACAGAACCCCTATGACCCATTGTACGTCCTGGTGCCGTTTGGGGGATGATGGGCCATGGAGGATGGGATTTGCAGTACTTTCAAACACTTGAACTCCCACACACTATTGCAATGCCCACCAGTGATGGATCTGGACCAAACTTGGCACACAGAACCCCTATGACCCAATGTACGCCCTGGTGCCGTTTGGGGGATGATGGGCCATGGAGGATGGGATTTGCAGTACTTTCAAACACTTGAACTCCCACAGACGACTGCAATGCCCACCAGTGACGGATCTGGACCAAACTTGGCACACAGAACCCCTATGACCCATTGTACGTCCTGGTGCCGTTTGGGGGATGATGGGCCATGGAGGATGGGATTTGCAGTACTTTCAAACACTTGAACTCCCACACACTATTGCAATGCCCACCAGTGACGGATCTGGACCAAACTTGGCACACAGAACCCCTATGACCCATTGTACGTCCTGGTGCCGTTTGGGGGATGATGGGCCATGGAGGATGGGATTTGCAGTACTTTCAAACACTTGAACTCCCACACACTATTGCAATGCCCACCAGTGACGGATCTGGACCAAACTTGGCACACAGAACCCCTATGACCCAATGTACGTCCTGGTGCCGTTTGGGGGATGATGGGCCATGGAGGATGGGATTTGCAGTACTTTCAAACACTTGAACTCCCACACACATTTTTTGTGTGATTGTGTTGTATCTTACTGGAGGCAGGGATGATGGATTGTGTTGCCAATTTTAGAGTTTGGTGGGCGTTGGGTTTTGTTGTTTTGTGAGTTGCCGTGATGCCAAAAGCCTTTTATATATATAGACTAGCTGTGCCCGGCCACGCGTTGCTGTGGCGAAGTCTGGTGGTCTGGGAAATAAAGTATTGAGGAATTGGTGGTAGTTAAGGTCAAGGGTCCCCTGGGCTGAGTGGGTTGCTAGGAGACCAAGTGGGCGGAGCTTAGCCTTCTAACTGGCAGCAACTGGATAAAAACAATTATTCCTCTCTCTCTCTAATTAGAACTTTATTTTTCTTTTCTTTTTTGTTGTATCAACCTAGAGGCGTGGATGATGGGTTGTGTTGTCAAATTTCGAGGTTGGGGGGCCTGTAGTTTTGTTGTTTTGTGCGTCGCCGCGATGCCATCACTCATTTATAGATATAGATTTATAATGTTTTGAACTGGATTATCTGGACTCCACAATATAATATTAATAATGCCATATAATAATATTAATTATATGATATATATTACATATAATATTACAGTATAGTGGTATAGTTCAATATAGTAATATTTAATGCTAATACTGTGTGATGCTAATAATATAATATATTGTATGTACATATAATATTGATAATAATATTATAATGTAATACAATATAATATTAATAATGCCATATAATAATATTAATTATATGTTATATATTACATATAATATTACAGTATAGTGGTATAGTTCAATATAGTAATATATAATGCTAATATTATGCTATGCTAATAATATAATATATTGTATCTACATATAATATTGATAATAATATTATAATGTAACACAATATAACACTAATAATAATACCATATAATAATATTAATTATATATTCTATATTACGTATAATATTAATAATAATATTACAGTACAGTGGTATAGTTCAATATAGTAATATATAATGCTAATATTGTGCTATGCTAATAATATAATATACTGTATGTACATATAATATTGATAATAATATTATAATGTAATACAATATAACACTAATAATACCATATAATAATATTAATTATATATTCTATATTACATATAATATTACTAATAATATTACAGTATAGTGGTATAGTTCAATATAGTAATATATAATGCTAATATTGTGCTATGCTAATAATATAATATATTGTATACACATATAATATTGATAATATTATAATGTAACACAATATAACACTAATAATAATACCATATAATAATATTAATTATATATTCTATATTACGTATAATATTAATAATAATATTACAGTACAGTGGTATAGTTCAATATAGTAATATATAATGCTAATATTGTGCGATGCTAATAATATAATATATTGTATCTACATATAATATTGATAATAATATTATAATGTAACACAATATAACACTAATAATAATACCATATAATAATATTAATTATATATTCTATATTACATATAATATTACTAATAATATTACAGTATAGTGGTATAGTTCAATATAGTAATATATAATGCTAATATTGTGCGATGCTAATAATATAATATATTGTATGTACATATAATATTGATAATAATATTATAATGTAACACAATATAACACTAATAATAATACCATATAATAATATTAATTATATATTCTATATTACATATAATATTACTAATAATATTACAGTCCCCTGGACTGAGTGGGTTGCTAGGAGACCAAGTGGGCGGAGCTTAGCCTTCTAACTGGCAGCAACTGGATAAAAACAATTATTCCTCTCCCTCTAATTAGGAATTTATTTTTCTTTTCTTTTATTGTGTTGCCAATTTTAGAGTTTGGTGGGCGTTGGGTTTTGCTGTTTTGTGAGTTGCCGTGATGCCAAGAGCCTTTTATATATATAGATACTGTATTTAATTGGTTGTATTTTTTATATGTTGTTGTTTTTAATGATGTATCGGCATCGAATTGTTGCCAATTGAGTCCCTCCGGGTGAGAAGGGCGGGATAGAAATATTTGAAATAAAATAAATAAATAAATAAATAAATTATTTTAATAAAATATAATGAAAATAATGAAATAATAAATGTATTTAAATATAAACCTAACAAAACAATAGCACATATATTATTACTATTAATGATGAAAATATAAAAAAATATATTGAAATATTCATATATTAATAACTGAATGAAATATTAATAAAAATAATAAAAGTAAGTAGTAATAATAATAGGCAGAAACGATAGAAATCTCATGCTTTTTTTTTAATAAGACACAGAAATCACAAAGGAAGAGGCCAAAATGCCCTTTTTTGGTGTGTTTTTTCTTCTTTTTTTTAAGCAATAAAAATATCAAATTCTTTTTACAAGGAAATATATATAAAAAGACTGAATGCAGAGACAGAGATAATAATAATAATCCATTTACAAAAGCATATTTCAACTTCATAAACAAGAAGTGACGTGCGTGTTTTTTTGTGTAATTTTTTCGTATTTGTGTATTTGTGCATTTTTGGTGTATTTTTCCTCTACTTATTTGTGTATTTTTTGCATATTTTTCTGTATTTATTTCTGTATTCTATATATTTTAAAATTTATAATATTTTTCCAAATTAATCAGTTTTTTCTTCCATAATTGGAAGAATTTCTTTTCATAATTGATTTTCCATATTTCTCCCAAATAATCTATTTTCCAAATTAATTTTCTATATATTTTTAAAATTTATTCTTCCATATTTTTTTCCATTTTTTCCCAAATTTATTTTCCATTTTTCCAAATGTCCCATATATTTTTATTTTTGCCCATTTTTCCTTTTTTTTCCTGATTTTTCCCATATTTTTCCCAATTTTCCATTTTTTCCAAATTAATTTCCTATATTCTCCCCCAAATTATTTCCCATTTTTTCTGAATTTCCCATTTTTTCTGAATTTCCCATATTTTCCCTAGTTTATTTTCCATTTGTTTCAGAATTAATTTCCCATATTTTTCCTAATTTTCCATTTTTCCTGAATTAATTTCCCATATTTTTTCTGATTTTATTTTCCATTTCTTCCCAAATTAATTTCCTATATTTTTCCAAATTTATTTCCCATATATTTCCTAATTAATTTCATCTACGTTTCTGAATTAATTTCCCCCCAATTTTTTCACACTTTTCCCAATTAACTTTTCATTTTTTTCAGAATTAATTTCCCATATTTTTCCTAATTTTCCATATTTTTGTCCAAATGAATTTTCCATATTTTCCTGAATCAATATGAATTATTAACATCCAAATAATTAATATGCATATTTATAATTAATTAATGCAAATAATACGCATATTACATTGATATTTGCATAATATGAATATTATTTCTCCCGTATTAAATGACAGAAACAAATACAGAAAAATATTCCCCAAACAAATAAATTAAAATCCTTCCCTCGTGGTTTCCATCCAAAGGCATTACGACCGATGCTTTTATTGCTTATGGCGAGACATGCAAATTTTTGTTTCGTAAAAAAAGACGACAGTAAACAACAAGAATAAACAACAACAAATAATTTGTGTGTTTCCGGACACTCCGATAAGCACCGTAAAAGGAAAACGGAAGCATTTGTGGTGTAATGGGAGAACTCATTTGCATAGGCCACGCCCCCTAAATACTTAAAGGGGAAGCCGTCCTGAGAGAGAGATGCATAGATGGGACTCTATTATTATTATTATTGTATTATTAATTAGCACTGACCATTCGATACCACTTTGGACCTCCGAACCTTAATGTCCAGATAACAGAAAAACTATTAAAATGTTAATTGTGTCCATCCCTTAATTAAATAGCTAATCTTTCGACCTCCGAAATCTGAAGGTCCGGCAACTGACCGCTCCCTCGAAAACTTAGTGTCTGAATAATAATAATATTTGTGTGCGTTTTCCCCATTTGAGTGGTCATCCAATGACCTTAAGGTCAACTAAACTGACCGCTTGAGCTTCATACAAAGAAATGACCACAAGGAAGGTCATGATTGACCCCTTGACCCCAACTGACCACTTGAGCTTCATGTCCCGGTAATACAAAGGAATGACGCCAAGGAAGGTCAAGATTGACCCCTTGACCCCAACTGACCACTTGAGCTTCATGTCCCGGTAATACAAAGGAATGACGCCAAGGAAGGTCATGATTGACCCCTTGACCCCAACTGACCACTTGAGCTTCATGTCCCGGTAATACAAAGGAATGACCCCAAGGAAGGTCATGATTGACCCCTTGACCCCAACTGACCACTTGAGCTTCATGTCCCGGTAATACAAAGGAATGACCCCAAGGAAGGTCAAGATTGACCCCTTGACCCCAACTGACCACTTGAGCTTCATGTCCCGGTAATACAAAGGAATGACCCCAAGGAAGGTCAAGATTGACCACTTGACCCCAACTGACCACTTGAGCTTCATGTCCCGGTAATACAAAGGAATGACCCCAAGGAAGGTCATGATTGACCCCTTGACCCCAACTGACCACTTGAGCTTCATGTCCCGGTAATACAAAGGAATGACCCCAAGGAAGGTCAAGATTGACCACTTGACCCCAACTGACCACTTGAGCTTCATGTCCCGGTAATACAAAGGAATGACCACAAGGAAGGTCATGATTGACCCCTTGACCCCAACTGACCACTTGAGCTTCATGTCCCGGTAATACAAAGGAATGACCACAAGGAAGGTCATGATTGACCCCTTGACCCCAACTGACCACTTGAGCTTCATGTCCCGGTAATACAAAGGAATGACCACAAGGAAGGTCATGATTGACCCCTTGACCCCAACTGACCACTTGAGCTTCATGTCCCGGTAATACAAAGGAATGACCCCAAGGAAGGTCATGATTGACCCCTTGACCCCAACTGACCACTTGAGCTTCATGTCCCGGTAATACAAAGGAATGACCCCAAGGAAGGTCAAGATTGACCACTTGACCCCAACTGACCACTTGAGCTTCATGTCCCGGTAATACAAAGGAATGACCACAAGGAAGGTCATGATTGACCCCTTGACCCCAACTGACCACTTGAGCTTCATGTCCCGGTAATACAAAGGAATGACCACAAGGAAGGTCATGATTGACCCCTTGACCCCAACTGACCACTTGAGCTTCATGTCCCGGTAATACAAAGGAATGACCCCAAGGAAGGTCATGATTGACCCCTTGACCCCAACTGACCACTTGAGCTTCATTTTCTTGGTCATATGAAGGAATGACCACAAGGAAGGTCAAGATTGACCCCTTGACTGACCACTTGAGCTTCATGTCTTGGTCATATGACGGAATGACCACAATGAAGGTCAAGATTGGTCTCATGACCTTTGTTGACCCCCAAATTGTCTGACCTGTTCATTGACCCCTTGACCTTATGGGGGTCACCAAATGACTTCATTCAAATGGCCTCTTGACCGTAATGTCCACCAGGGTCTGAGTTGACCCTCAGACCCAATCATCTGACTTCTTGACCTCATGAGTGACCACTTAACCTCACCGAATGACCTCTCAACTGAAATGACTGATTGACCATAATGTCCATTGGCATCTGAATAATCCATAGAGATGGCCATAAGACTCAAACGTTCTGGCCCTTTGACCTCATCAATGACCTCTTAACCTTAGCTGAAATGACCTCTTGAGCATAACATCTGTCAGAGTCTGAATGATTTGAAGCGTTGACCACAATATGACCCCTTGACCAGTTGACCCACTAATTGACCGCTTGACCTTGAGTGAAATGACCTCTTGACTGTAATGCCCATCAGTCTGAATAATTCAGAGTTGACCATAAGACCCCATAATACAAAACCCCTTGACCGGTTGACCATAATAATTTGACCTGTTGATTGACCTCTTGACCTTAAGTGAACTGATCTCTTGTGCGTAATGTCCATCAGGGTCTGAATAATCCGGAGAGTTGACCACAAGACCCAATCATCTGACCTCTTGACCTCATGACTGACCACTAAACCTTATGAGGGCACTGAATGATCTCTTGACCTTAATTGAAATGAACTATTGACTGTAATGTCCTTCAGAGTAATTCAGAGTTGACCTTAAGACCCAACGGTCTGACCTCTTGACCACTTGACCTTACTGGGGGGAGGGTCACCAAATGACCTCTTGAACTTAACTGGAATGACCTCTTGATGGGAATGTCCTTTGGGGTCTGAAAAATCCATAGAGATGACCCATTCACCCACTGAAATGACCTATTGACTGTAATGTCCATCAGGGTCCGAATAATCCAAAAAGATGACCCATTGACCCACTGATTGACCCTTGACCATAATGTCCATCAAGGTCTGAATAAACCACAGAGAGGACCCATTGATCCATTGAAATGACCTCTTGACCATAATGTCCATCAGGATCTGAACAATCCATACCACTGACCTATTGACCCATTGAAATGACCACTTGACCACAATATCCACCAGGGTCCGAATAATCCATAAAGATGACCCATTAACCCATTGAAATGACCTCTTGACCATCCAAACTATCCATATTGTTGACACATTGAAATGACCTCTTGACCATAATGTCCATCGGGGTCTGAATAATCCATAAAGATGACCCATTGACCCATTGAAATGACCTCTTGACCATAATGTCCATCGGGGTCTGAATAATCCATAAAGATGACCCATTAACCCATTGAAATGACCTCTTGAACATCCAAACTATCCATAGTGTTGACCCATTGAAATGACCTCTTGACCATAATGTCCATTGGGGTCTGAATAATCCATAGAGATGACCCATTAACCCATTGAAATGACCTCTTGAACATCCAAACTATCCATAGTGTTGACCCATTGAAATGACCTCTTGACCATAATGTCCATCAGGGTCTGAATAATCCATAAAGATGACCCATTGAAATGACCTCTTGACCATCCAAACTATCCATATTGTTGACCCATTGAAATGACCTCTTGACCATAATGTCCATCGGGGTCTGAATAATCCATAAAGATGACCCATTAACCCATTGATTGACCTCTTGACTGTAATGTCCATCAGGTTCCGATTAATCCATAGAGATGACCCATTGAAATGACCTCTTGACCATAATGTCCATTGGGGTCTGAATAATCCATAAAGATGACCCATTAACCCATTGAAATGACCTCTTGACCATCCAAACTATCCATATTGTTGACACATTGAAATGACCTCTTGACCATAATGTCCATCGGGGTCTGAATAATCCATAAAGATGACCCATTGACCCATTGAAATGACCTCTTGACCATAATGTCCACCAGGGTCCGAATAATCCATAAAGATGACCCATTAACCCATTGAAATGACCTCTTGAACATCCAAACTATCCATAGTGTTGACCCATTGAAATGACCTCTTGACCATAATGTCCATCAGGGTCTGAATAATCCATAAAGATGACCCATTGACCCATTGAAATGACCTCTTGACCATCCAAACTATCCATATTGTTGACCCATTGAAATGACCTCTTGACCATAATGTCCATCGGGGTCTGAATAATCCATAAAGATGACCCATTAACCCATTGAAATGACCTCTTGACCATCCAAACTATCCATATTGTTGACCCATTGAAATGACCTCTTGACCATAATGTCCATTGGGGTCTGAATAATCCATAAAGATGACCCATTGACCCATTGATTGACCTCTTGACTGTAATGTCCATCAGGTTCCGATTAATCCATAGAGATGACCCATTGAAATGACCTCTTGACCGTAATGTCCACCAGGGTCCGAATAATCCATAGAGATGACCCTAAGACCCAATTGTTTGACTTCTTAACCATAAGACCCCGTAACACGACCACATAAGCAGTTGACCATAAGACCCAAATGTCTGACCCTTTGATCTTCAGTGAAGACCTCTTGACCGTAATGTCCATCAGGTTCCGATTAATCCATAGAGATGACCCATTGAAATGACCTCTTGACCGTAATGTCCACCAGGGTCCGAATAATCCATAGAGATGACCCTAAGACCCAATTGTTTGACTTCTTAACCATAAGACCCCGTAACACGACCACATAAGCAGTTGACCATAAGACCCAAATGTCTGACCCTTTGATCTTCAGTGAAGACCTCTTGAGGGCAACGTCCACTAGGGTCCGAATAATCCCCTTGACCCTCCTGAGGGTCCGAATAACCCGACCCCTCAACGCCGGTTGGCGTGTTCCGGAATCCCAGAGGCCGCCCAGTCCACGTGCGCTGGTTCAGCACTTGGGAGACGGGAAGAGGCGCCCAGAGGGGGGCAGGAAACGGCTGTTGCGCCCATTGGGCCGGATGGACGGCAAGGCGGCGGTCAAGCGGTCAGCCCCGTGGCGGGGGGAGAGGTTGAGCAGTGCCTGGACGCCCCTCTCGGGGGTCAAAGTAGAAGCCGGGCGTCGGAAGGCGCTTCCTTCGGACAATCGCCGCTCCGCGGACCCGCCGGTTTCGAGGGCCTTCTTGACCGCCTGGAAGGGGGAGTTGGGGCCGGGGGAGAAGGTCACGGCCTCGCTGGACACGATGGAGAAGCCGCCGTAGTGGTCCTCCTCCTCCTCCTCCTCCTCCTCGTCCTCGTCTTCGTCCTCGTCTTTGGCCCTCCGGGCAGACGAAGCGACGGAGCTGAGGCTGTAGAGGGACAGGGCGTCCGAGGAGGGGCCGAGATGACCGCTCGGACAGAGGGGCGGGGCCAAGGGCAGAGGGGGCGGGGCCGAGGAGGAGGCCAAAGACTCCAAGGAGGAGGAGCTGTCCAGGCTCAGGCGCTTCGGGACCTCCGCCCAGTCTGTCAATATAATATAATATAATATAATATTTATTTTATTTATTTATTTATTTGCGACATTTATATCCCGCCCTTCTATATACATACAATATATTATATTATACAACTATATCGCAATATTATTAGTAATATTGCATGTAATATAAATATACAATGATAATAGTGAATTATAATTATTACTACATTGTATTACATCATGATATTATTATTAATATGACATGTATAGACAATGTATTATCATATTAGTATAGTATAATATTACTATATATCATTATATCATTAAATTGATACAGGAGACAATAATAAATATGCCTATGAAATATAATAATATGCCTTAATCATATTAAATATTCCAGAAGCATCCTCTCCTGACATTTCACCCACATCTATGGCATAATAATAATAATAATAATAATAATAATAATAATAATAATAATTCCTATGTAATATAATATGCCTTAATCATATTAAATATTCCAGAAGCATCCTCTCCTGACATTTCACCCACATCTATGGCATAATAATAATAATAATAATAATAATAATAATAATAATAATAATAATAATTCCTATGTAATATAATATGCCTTAATCATATTAAATATTCCAGAAGCATCCTCTCCTGACATTTCACCCACATCTATGGCATAATAATAATAATAATAATAATAATAATAATAATAATAATTCCTATGTAATATAATATGCCTTAATCATATTAAATATTCCAGAAGCATCCTCTCCTGACATTTCACCCACATCTATGGCATAATAATAATAATAATAATAATAATAATAATAATAATAATAATAATAATAATAATTCCTATGTAATATAATATGCCTTAATCATATTAAATATTCCAGAAGCATCCTCTCCTGACATTTCACCCACATCTATGGCATAATAATAATAATAATAATAATAATTCCTATGTAATATAATATGCAATAAATAAATAAAAAGAATAAAATAAATTGAAAACAAAAATAATATACAATATAAAACAAAGTAATAAATTAAAATATAAAATAAAGAAATAAATTTTTAATATAATTAAAATGCAAAATTATACTATAATGTAATAAAAATATAATACTTATAATCAAAATACAAAATTATACTATAATGTAATAAAAATATAATATGATCAAAAGAATAAAATAAATTAAAACCAAAAATAATATGCAATATAATATAAAACAATAGATTAAAATGTAAAATAAATAAAAATACTGTATAATCAAAATACAAAATTATACTATAATGTAATAAAAATATAATATGATCAAAAGAATAAAATAAATTAAAACCAAAAATAATATGCAATATAATATAAAATAATAAATTAAAATGTAAAATAAATAAAAATACTGTATAATCAAAATACAAAATTATACTATAATGTAATAAAAATATAATACGAACAAAAGAATAAAATAAATTAAAACCAAAAATAATATGCAATATAATATAAAATAATAAATTAAAATGTAAAATAAATAAAAATACTGTATAATCAAAATACAAAATTATACTATAATATAATAAAAATTCAATATGATAAAATAATATAATAAAAATAATAAATTAAAAACAAAAATAATATGCAATAATATAAAATAAAATAATAAACTAAAATATAAAATAAAGAAATAAAAATATTAAGATAATTAAAATATAAAATTATACTATAATGCAATACAATAAAATGACATAATAAAAATTATAAAATAAATTAAAAACAAAATAATATACAATGATATAAAATAAAATAATTAAATATAAAATAAAGAAATAAAAATATTAATATAATTAAAATACAAAATTATACTATAATATAATAAAATATAATATGATAAAGTAATATAAAAATAATTAAAAAATTAAAAACAAAAATAATATACAATATAATATAAAATAAAATAAAAAATTAAATGAAAAATAAATGAAAAGATTAATATAATTAAAATACAAAATTATACTATAATAAAAATACAATACAATAAAATCATATAATAAAAATAGTAAAATAAAAACAAAAATAATATACAATATAATATAAAATAAAATAATAAATTAATTAAAATACAAAATTATGCTATAATGTAATACAAACATAATACAATAAAATAACAATAAAAATAATATAATAAATTAAAAACAATACAATAAAATCATATAATAAAAATAGTAAAATAAATTAAAAACAAAAATAATATACAATATAATATAAAATAAAATAATAAATTAATTAAAATACAAAATTATGCTATAATGTAATACAAACATAATACAATAAAATAACAATAAAAATAATATAATAAATTAAAAACAATACAATAAAATCATATAATAAAAATAGTAAAATAAATTAAAAACAAAAATAATATACAATATAATATAAAATAAAATAATAAATTAATTAAAATACAAAATTATGCTATAATGTAATACAAACATAATACAATAAAATAACAATAAAAATAATATAATAAATTAAAAACAATACAATAAAATCATATAATAAAAATAGTAAAATAAATTAAAAACAAAAATAATATACAATATAATATAAAATAAAATAATAAATTAATTAAAATACAAAATTATGCTATAATGTAATACAAACATAATACAATAAAATAACAATAAAAATAATATAATAAATTAAAAACAATACAATAAAATCATATAATAAAAATAATAAAATAAATTAAAAACAAAAATAATATACAATATAATATAAAATAAAATAATAAAATAATTAAAATACAAAATTATGATATAATGTCATACAAACATAATACAATAAAATAACAATAAAAATAATATAATAAATTAAAAACAATACAATAAAATCATATAATAAAAATAGTAAAATAAATTAAAAACAAAAATAATATACAATATAATATAAAATAAAATAATAAATTAATTAAAATACAAAATTATGCTATAATGTCATACAAACATAATACAATAAAATAACAATAAAAATAATATAATAAATTAAAAACAATACAATAAAATCATATAATAAAAATAGTAAAATAAATTAAAAACAAAAATAATATACAATATAATATAAAATAAAATAATAAATTAATTAAAATACAAAATTATGCTATAATATAATACAAACATAATACAATAAAATAACAATAAAGATAATATAATAAATTAAAAACAATACAATAAAATCATATAATAAAAATAGTAAAATAAATTAAAAACAAAAATAATATACAATATAATATACAATAAAATAATAAATTAATTAAAATACAAAATTATGCTATAATGTAATACAAACATAATACAATAAAATAACAATAAAAATAATATAATAAATTAAAAACAATACAATAAAATCATATAATAAAAATAGTAAAATAAATTAAAAACAAAAGTAATATACAATATAATATAAAATAAAATAATAAATTAATTAAAATACAAAATTATGCTATAATGTAATACAAACATAATACAATAAAATAACAATAAAAATAATATAATAAACTAAAAACAAAAATAATATACAATAATATGATATAAAATAAAACATAATACAATAGTATAATAAAATATAAAATAATAAAAATAATGAAGAACAAATATAAAATAATAAAATAAAATTGTGATATTAGAACTTAATTTTCAAAATTAGGAATTACCGAAGAGGGCCATGAGGGCCTGGAGGGCAAAGGTCAAGGGTCGTCTCCCGGCCTGCTTGCCCGTCTTCAAGATGACCTCTTCCTGACCCACTTCGCACAAGTCGAAGCCTGAGAAATAGGAATTGGAAAATAATAATAATAATAATAATAATAAAAAACATAGAAATATAATTTTTATATTGTTTAATTAATTATATTAATTAATATAATTAATTAAAATAATAAAATAATAAAATAATTTAATTAAATACCACGTACCGAGGGCGGCCAGGAACTCGTGGCAACCGGGAAGTCGCCATAATTGGACGCTGATGGCGACCTGGAAGGAGGATGTGGAAGAGGAAGTGGAAGTACAGGAAGAGGAAATGGCCTCCGGGTCCTTCTCCCCGACCTGGAAGTGGACCAGCACCTGGTGGAGCTGAAATGACAGTTGGCAGTCATGGGCAGGGTCCGGGAAAAATAGTAATAATAGTAATAATAATAATAATAATAATAATTGTAATAGAGAGGAGAGTTTTGGAATCCCAGAGGCCGTCATGTCCATGCATTCTGCTTACATTACGCTATATTAATAATAATAATATACTACTAATAATAATAATATAACAATATACTACTACTAATAATAATATTATTATTATTAATATTAATATTATATTATTGTTAAAACAATAATATAATATAATATATAATAATAAAATAATTACGATGATGCATAATGTAAGAACATAAGAATAATATAATAAATATTATATTATATATTATTATATCATTATATGAATACTACTACTAATAATAATAATATAACAATAATAATATAATGATGACGCATAATATAAGAAGAATATAATAAAAATTATTATATTATATATTATTAGATCATTATATTATATGAATACTACTACTAATAATAATAATAATATAATAATAATTGTAATAGAGAGGAGAGTTTTGGAATCCCAGAGGCCGTCATGTCCATGCATTCTGCTTACATTACGCTATATTAATAATAATAATATACTACTACTAATAATAATATAACAATAATATAATATAATATATAATAATAAAATAATTACGATGATGCATAATGTAAGAACATAAGAATAATATAATAAATATTATATTATATATTATTATATCATTATATTATATGAATACTACTACTACTAATAATAATAATATAATAATATAATAATAATTGTAATAGAGAGGAGAGTTTTGGAATCCCAGAGGCCGTCATGTCCATGCATTCTGCTTACATTACGCTATATTAATAATAATAATATACTACTAATAATAATAATATAACAATAATATAATATAATAATAAAATAATTACGATGATGCATAATGTAAGAACATAAGAATAATATAATAAATATTATATTATATATTATTATATCATTATATGAATACTACTACTACTACTAATAATAATATAACAATAATAATATAATGATGATGCATAATGTAAGAACATAAGAATAATATAATAAATATTATATTATATATTATTATATCATTATATGAATACTACTACTACTAATAATAATAATATAATAATAATAATTGTAATAGAGAGGAGAGTTTTGGAATCCCAGAGGCCGTCATGTCCATGCATTCTGCTTACATTACGCTATATTAATAATAATAATATACTACTAATAATAATAATAATATAACAATAATATAATATAATATATAATAATAATATAATTACGATGATGCATAATGTAAGAACATAAGAATAATGTGGATGTGGAAGAGGAAGTGGAAGTACAGGAAGAGGAAATGGCCTCCGGGTCCTTCTCCCCGACCTGGAAGTGGACCAGCACCTGGTGGAGCTGAAATGACAGTTGGCAGTCATGGGCAGGGTCTGGGAAAAATAGTAATAATAATAATAATAATAATAATAATAATAATAATAATTGTAATAGAGAGGAGAGTTTTGGAATCCCAGAGGCCGTCATGTCCATGCATTCTGCTTACATTACGCTATATTAATAATAATATTATGCATATCATTATTATATTATATTATTGTTATATTATTATTAGTAGTAGTATTCATATAATATAATGATATAATATAAATATATAATATAATAAAAATTATTATATTATTCTTATATTCTTACATTATGCATCATCATTATTATATTATTATGTTATATTATTGTTATATTATTATTAGTAGTAGTAGTAGTATTCATATAATGATACAATAATAATATATTATATAATAATTATATTATTATTACATTCTGATATTATGCATCATCATAATTATTTTATTATTATATATTATATTATATTATTGTTATATTATTGTTAGAAGTAGTATATTATAATATAACAATAATATAATATAATATATAATAATAAAATAATGTAAGAACATAAGAATAATATAATAAATATTATATTATATATTATTATATCATTATATGAATACTACTACTACTAATAATAAGATAACAATAATATAATATAATATATAATAATAAAATAATTACGATGATGCATAATGTAAGAACATAAGAATAATATAATAAATATTATATTATATATTATTATATCATTATATGAATACTACTACTACTAATAATAATAATATAACAATAATAATATAATGATGATGCATAATGTAAGAACATAAGAATAATATAATAAATATTATTATATTATATATTATTATATCATTATAGTATATGAATACTACTACTACTACTACTAATAATAATATAATAATAATAATAATTGTAATAGAGAGGAGAGTTTTGGAATCCCAGAGGCCGTCATGTCCATGCATTCTGCTTACATTACGCTATATTAATAATAATATATAATAATAATAATAATAATAATAATAATATAATAATGATGATGCATAATATAAGAATATAAGAATAATATAAGAAATATGATGATATTATATATTATTATTATATCATATTATATGAATACTACTACTACTACTAATAATCATATAACAATAATATAGAATAATATAATACATAATAATAAAACAAAAAGGATGATGCATAATATAAGAATATAAGCATAATAAAATTATTATATTATATATTATTATTATATCATATTATATGAATACTACTACTACTACTACTACTAATAATAATAATATAACAATAATATAGTATAATATAATATATAATAATAAAATAATAAGGATGATGCATAATATAAGAATATAAGAATAATATATAATATACTACTACTACTACTACTAATAATAATAATAATAATATAATATTATTACATATTAGTGTTGTTATTATATTATATTATGTAATGTCCAGGCAAAATAATGATAATAATAATATACAAAACAACAATTATATAATAATAATAATTGTAATAATAATAATATGATAGACACTTGGGAAGTGTTAAACTTATGATTTTGTGATACGAAATCCAGCGTATCTTATCTTGTTTGCTGTGTCATAAAATATAATAATAATAATAATAATAATAATAATAATAATAATAATTGTAATAATAATAATAATATGATAGACACTTGGGAAGTCTTCAATAATAATAATATAGTAATAATAATAATATAATGGGAAGTGTTCGACTTGTGATTTTGTGATTCGAAATCCAGCGTATCTTATCTTGTTTGCTGTGTCATAAAATATAATAATAATAATAATAATAATAATAATATAATAATAATTGTAATAGAGAGGAGAGTTTTGGAATCCCAGAGGCCGTCATGTCCATGCATTCTGCTTACATTACGCTATATTAATAATAATAATATACTACTACTAATAATAATATAATGGGAAGTGTTCGACTTGTGATTTTGTGATACGAAATCCAGCGTATCTTATCTTGTTTGCTGTGTCATAAAATATAATAATAATAATAATAATAATAATAATAATAATAATAATTGTAATAATAATAATATAATGGGAAGTGTTCGACTTGTGATTTTGTGATTCGAAATCCAGCGTATCTTATCTTGTTTGCTGTGTCATAAAATAAATAATAATAATATGATAGCAGCAATAATAATAATAATAATATGATAGTAATAATAATAATAATGATATAATTGTAATGATAATAAATAGTACAATATAATAAAAAATAAAAAAATAATATGATTTTGTGATACGAAATCCAGCGTATCTTATCTTGTTTGCTGTGTCATAAAATAAATAATAATAATATGATAGCAGCAATAATAATAATAATAATATGATAGTAATAATAATAATAATGATATAATTGTAATGATAATAAATAGTACAATATAATAAAAAATAAAAAAATAATATGATTTTGTGATACGAAATCCAGCGTATCTTATCTTGTTTGCTGTGTCATAAAATAAATAATAATAATATGATAGCAGCAATAATAATAATAATAATATGATAGTAATAATAATAATAATAATAACATAATTGTAATGATAATAAATAGTACAATATAATAAAAAATAAAAAAATAATATGATTTTGTGATACGAAATCCAGTGTATCTTATCTTGTTTGCTGTGTCATAAAATATAATAATAATAATATGATAGCAGCAATAATAATAATAATAATATGATAGTAATAATAATAATAATGATATAATTGTAATGATAATAAATAGTACAATATAATAAAAAATAAAAAAATAATATGATTTTGTGATACGAAATCCAGCGTATCTTATCTTGTTTGATGTGTCATAAAATAAATAATAATAATATGATAGCAGCAATAATAATAATAATAAGATAGTAATAATAATAATAATGATATAATTGTAATGATAATAAATAGTACAATATGATAAAAAATAAAAAATAATATGATTTTGTGATACGAAATCCAGCATATCTATCTTGTTTGCTGTGTCATAAAATATAATAATAATAATATGATAGCAGCAATAATAATAATAATAATATGATAGTAATAATAATAATATAATTGTAATGATAATAAAAAAATAATATAAACATAATATCAATCTATATGTTCCATCCCGCCTGACTTACCATTCCCACCATATTCCTCACAGCCTTTTGTTTTGGAAGCAGAAAAAGAAGGAAAAAGGAAGGAAGGAAGGAAGGAAGAGAGATATATATATATATATATATATATAAAACAGACAGCTAATCAATCAATATAACCGATCAATGGGATGGAGATGTAAGGGATCGGGGATCAATACCTGGCTGATGAGCTGCTCTCCGGCTTCGGAGGCCGAGGTGAGTTTGCACAGAGCCTGCAAGGCCGACACAGGGAGCCCTGAGAGGAAGAGGAAGAGGGAGAGGAAGTGAGGTCGGTATTTCCTCCCCGCCCCAAAAAGAAACAGGAGGGTTTCCCCCTTGGAAAGCATGTTTTCCTCCCCACTTCCTCTTCCTCCCCACTTCCTTTTCCTCTTCCTCCCTACTTCCTCCTCACTTCCTCCCCACTTCCTCTTCCTCCCCACTTCCTCCCCACTTCCTCTTCCTCTTCCTCCCTACTTCCTCCCCACTTCCTCCCCACTTCCTCTTCCTCCCCACTTCCTCCTCTCTTCTTCCTCCCAACTTCCTCACGTCTGCTTCCTCCTCACTTCCTCTTCCACCTTCACTTTCATTTCATTCCTCCACACTTCCTCCTCAGAGCCTCTTCCTTTCCACTTTCTCTTCCTTCCTACTTCCTTTCCCCCACTTCCTCTGACTTCCCCTTCCTTTCGTATCCTCTTCCACTTCCTCCCACATCCATTCCCTCTCCACTTCCTACCCAGTTCCATGTCATTTCCTCCCTCCACTTCCTCCCCAGTTTCACGTCATTTCCTCCCTCCACTTCCTACCCAGTTCCATGTCATTTCCTCCCTCCATTTCCTCCCCACTTCCCCTGCTACTTCCTCTTTGTCCTCTACTTCCATTTCATGTCCTTCCACTCCCCACTTCTTCCACACTTCCACTTCCTTCCCACTTCCTCCCTCTCTCCCCACTTCGATGTCATTTCCTCCCCGCTTCCTCCCCACTTCCCCTTCCTACTTCCACTTCCTCCCCACTTCCATGTCATTTACTCCCTCCACTTCCTCCCCACTTCCTACTTCCTACTTGCTCCCCACTTCCATGTCATTTCTTCCCTCCACTTTCTCCCCACTTCCCCTTCCTACTTCCACTTCCTCCCCAGTTCCATGTCATTTCCTCCCTCCACTTCCTCCCCACTTCCCCTTGCTACTTCCTCTTCTTCCTTTACTTCCATTTCATGTCCTTCCACTCCCCACTTCTTCCACACTTCTACTTCCTTCCCCTACTTCCCCTTCCTCTACTTCCTCCCCACTTCCATGTCATTTCCTCCCAGCTTCCTCCCCACTTCCCCTTCCTACTTCCCCTTCCTCCCCACTTCCATGTCATTTCCTCCCAGCTTCCTCCCCACTTCCCCTTCCTACTTCCCCTTCCTCCCCACTTCCATGTCATTTCCTCCCTCCACATCCTCCCCACTTCCCCTACTTCCTCTTCGTCCTCTACTTCCATTTCATGTCCTTCCACTCCCCACTTCTTCCACACTTCCACTTGCTCCCCACTTCGATGTCATTTCCTCACCACTTCCCCTTCCTACTTCCACTTCCTCCCCACTTCCATGTCATTTACTCCCTCCACTTCCTCCCCACTTCCTACTTCCTTTTCCTCCTCTACTTCCATTTCATGTCCTTCAACTCCTCACTTCCACTTCCACCCTCCACTTGCTCCCCACTTCCAAGTCATTTCCTCCCCACTTCCTCTTCCTCTTCCCACTTCCCCTTACCCAGGAGTGCCTGGAGGGTGCTGCTGCACTGCTGGAGCCGGTCCCCGGGGTCCTTGGTGGGGAAGAAGACGGCGGCCGGCAGGGAGGAGGCCGCTTCCTTCCTCTTCCCTCCCTCCGAGCAGGAAGTGGAAGTGGGGGAGGGCCCGCCGGGGTTGAGGCGGAAGCCCACCGCGCTGAGCAGGGCCTGCCACCCGGGGACCCCGCCCACCTTCTTGGCCACGCTGCTCTGGGACGTGTACATCGCGTTCTGCTGGCCCCCCTGGATGCGCTGCAGGGACTTCTCCACCTGGAAGGAAGTGAGCCGGAAGTGGCGCGTTGGTTTGTTTGTACCACAAAAATTCCCATTTATCATAAACGAATCGAACCCAAATTTGGTCCACACATGCGTTATAGTCTAACTTAAAATTATTGGGGTCACTTATGTCCAAACTCCACTCTGTTTGGAATTAGGACCCCAAAAACTAATCAATCTGTACGTATATTTGTTTGTACCGCAATAATCCCTCTAAGTAATTTAGGGATTGGGACCAAATTAAGCCCAGATATTGATTATAGTCTAATTTAAGATTATTGGCACCACTTAAGTCCAAACTCCACTCCGTTTGGAATAAGGACCCCAAAAAGTAATCAATCTGTACGTATATTTGTTTGTTCCCCAAGAATTCCTATAAGTCTTCACGGGATCGGGACCAAATTAAGACCAGATATTGATTATAGTCTAATTTAAGATTATTGGAATCACTTAAGTCCAAACTCCACTCCGTTTGGAATAAGGACCCCAAAAACTAATCAATTTGTACATATATTTGTTTGTACCCCAAAAACTCCAATAAGTCTTTGCGGAATCAGGACCAAATTTGGTCCAGATATTGATTATAGTCTAAATTAAAATTATTGGGGTCAATTAAGTCTGAACTCCACTCAGTTTAGCAGAAGGACCCCAAAAACTAATAAGTCTTTACGTATATTTGTTGGTACCGCAAACGCAATCCATTTAGAATAAGGACCCCAAGTACTAATCAATCTGTACGTATATTTGTTTGTCATGCAGCCAGATCCCAGGGCTGAATTTCCAAGCCCTGAATCTGGCTTCATAACATAAACATGCGAGCACCTGGCGGGAGAAGATAAAATGAGCCTGGGAACTCAGGGGTGAAAGTATAAACAATTATAATTGCTGTAGTGTGGGGGGGATAGAAACCTTGGTGGAAATGTGATCCAGAAGGTGGGGTTTGATGATGATATTTGCGTGTGATATTACGTTGCATCAGAAGTGATAAAATTAGATGTATGTAAACATTAGGTCATTCTCGACTTTTCCAAAGTCATGTATTCTTCAATAAAGATTGTGTTTGAGAGCAGCTGTCTTTGATCTGCGTTCAGACTGGTCCTTTGAAGTAAGCCTGACATTAAAGTCGAGAATCCCATTTCTCACCCTCCTGCGGAATTCGCAGTGAAGTGATAATGAGCGAGGAAGAAGATCAAAGCCCAAATGGGGCAGAGAGGCCTTTGCAAGGGGCCCGGCCGAAGAGAGAAGAAACGCTGCAAGCCATAGCCTCCTCTACGGGGTACCCCAGGCCGAACGGCGTGACCCAGAGAATTCCCAGGCTCGGAAGAGGCGTCTCTGCAGCTGCAGAAACCAGTTGGGGATCTGGAGGAAGTATGCCGGAGACCGTGGCCCTGCGGTTATCCATCCTGGAAACTAATTTATCCAGGCTGTCGGAAACCGTGGGGAGATTGGTGCCATTATTGGAAGAGAATCTCCAGAAGGAGGCCAGCCGATATGGCGCCGAGAGAGAACCAAGCAAAGAAGGAGATTGGAGCCAGAGGGGCCAGCGAGCGTCAACGCAGAGTCCCGTGGCGGCAAGGGACGAGGGAGATGAGGAATACTGGCAGGAGCTGGAGTTCCGGGACAGAATGGCGCGAGAAGTGGAGCGTCAGCGAGCCCTGGGAACTCTGAGGCCGCCGTCTCCAACAGAGCTCCCAACCCCCCGAATGGGCGTCGGGGTGGAAAGGCCACTGGGGCCAGGGATCGGGTCCAGTGGATTCGCAGACGAAGGCGGAGAGGAGCGGGGGGTCCAGGAAGAGGAGGAGGATGTGCCGTACGACGAGGAAAGGCGAGATGAGGGGGCTACAGCTAGGCCAGTATGCGGATGGGCGGAAGAGCCGACAGCGGCGGCAGACTTCCAGGAGCCGCGCAGAATGACCACCGGAGTGGGGCGCGGCGTGTTCCAAGGAGCCGCCCGAGGAAACCTGATGCAACCCTTCCCCATGCCGCCCAGACAACATCAAAGGGCTGCAGAATGGATGCCTAGAAGGGAAGATCTCAAGCTGGAATATGGAGGGGAATCAGATGAACTGAACTTTTTTCTAATTAGCATTAGAGGATACATGGAAGACAACGCACACACATTTCCCTCCGAAGCAAGCAGGGTTCGAGCCATCGGCAACACACTAAAGCGAGGAGCGGCCAGCTGGTATGTGCAATTGCATGCCAGACACGACCCATGCCTGAGGTCAGTGCCCCGCTTCCTCGCCGCACTGGAAAACCGGTTCAGAGACCGGCTAGAGCAATTGAGGGCTCGAGACCAGCTGAAAGGAATAAAACAGAGGGACAAAACGGTGCCCGAGTACGCAGAGGAATTCCTCCACCTCGCGGAAAGGGTACCGGAGTGGTCTGAAGTAACCAAAGTGGAACTATTTAAAGAGGGACTACGCCCCGAGATTTTCAGCTGGGCCGCGCACAGAGACGACCCCGAGACGCTCCAGGGATGGATTCAACTAGCGGGGCGCGTCGAATCCACCCTGGCCCAAGTAAAGCGCTTCAGGAGCAGCAGCGGCCAGCAAAGACCGGTGGCGAGAGGTCGAGGAGAAACGAGGAAGCAAGAAAAACCCGGAGGGAGGCCGGGGATTCCCTCCAGAGGAGACGACAACAAACCTAAACCGGGATGCTTTGTATGTGGGAAGACGGGCCACCGAGCAGCAGAATGCTGGGCCCGGAAGGGGGAGCCGCCAAAAGCCCCAAAGCCCAAGCCAGCAACCGGGAGGCGTGCGGAGGAGGAGGTGCAGGCCCCAGAATCTTCGGAAAGATTGGTGAGTCGGGACAAACGCATGATAGTAGTACCAATTTGCCTCTCGGGGCTAGAAAATCGGGCCACCTGCAAGGCGTTTGTAGACTGCGGGTGTTCTAGGAACATTATAACCCCAGAATTAGCAGGAGCGCTGAAATGCCAGCAGATGGCACTTGACTCCCCAATTGCATTTTCGCAGCTAGATGGATCAGTCGCTGCTGGGGAAGTATCTACAAAGGAATTACGGGGAGTTCCATGCAAAATAGGCAAATGGGGAGGAAGAATATCCTTTGTGATAGCCCCTATTGCCACTTACCATGTAATATTGGGGATACCATGGCTCGAACAAGCAAATCCTGAAGTAGATTGGAGAGGAAAAAGCTTAGCATTTAAAGAACAGCAGATGCAATGGGAGATAAGCAAAATTGCAGAAGAGGAGGACGAGGAAGACGAAGCAGGGGAAATAGACCCACAGCTATTGCCACCTGAATACAGAGACTTTGCGGATGTTTTCAATCAGAAAGAGGCCAGTAAATTGCCTCCCAAAAGAAATATAGAAGTAGGGATTGAAATAACCCCAGGAGCAGACTTACCAAAACCAAAAGTGTATCCCATGTCTGTGCAAGAGAAGGAGGAATTGAGAAAATACATTGATAAAAACCTGGCTCGAGGCTTCATTAAGCCATCTAATTCTCCTCTCGGGGCTCCAGTGTTATTTAAGAGAAAGAAAGACAATTCCCTAAGATTGTGTATTGATTATCGAAATTTAAACGCAATTACCAAGGACAATAAATACCCTATGCCCTTAGTCAAGGATTTAATTACCGTATTGAAGAAAGGGAGCATATTTACTAAACTTGATTTAATTGAAGCGTATCATAAATTAAGGATCAAACCGGAGGATACTTGGAAAACCGCATTTTCCTGCGCATTCGGCCATTTTGAATACGAAATTTTGCCTTTCGGGTTAAAAAATGGAAGCGGCTGCTTTATGCAGCTTATAAATGAAATACTACACCCGTTATTGTACAGAGGGGTGTTCATATTCCTTGATGATATCTTGATCATTTCTGAAGATAAGGAAAAGCACGTAAAATTGGTCCGGGAAGTTTTGCAGAGACTAAGAGAAGCAAAGCTGTACGCAAAACTGTCCAAATGTGAATTTAATAAAACTCAAATTGACTTTCTGGGATATCGGATGTCTCCAGAAGGGTTAGCTATGGATCCAGCTAAAGTAGCAGATGTGAAAGAATGGGGAGTGCCTCAAACAAGGAGGCAATTACAATCATTTCTGGGGTTTGCAAATTTTTACAGACCCTTCATAAAAGGCTTTGCACAAATAACCGCACCCCTTACAGAACTTTTAAAAACAAAAGGGAAAGGGGAGACAGCAAAAGTGAAAGCTCCCGGCGCCAAACTGAGTTGGACGCCAGAATGCCAAAAGGCATTCGAGACCTTAAAAGAATGCTTCACTGAAGGACCCATCCTAAAACACCCTGATATCAGGAGCCCTTTCATAATCCATTGCGATGCCTCAGACTGTGCGTACGGGGCAGTGCTATTGCAAAAGGATCAAAATGGGAACTTAAAACCCTGTGGATATTTGTCACGGAAGTTCAGCGAAACTGAAAAAAGTTGGCCAATATGGGAAAAAGAGGCATTAGCCATATTAAAAGCCTTAGAATGCTGGCGACACTTCCTCGAAGGAAGCGGAATCCCATTCGAAATTTGGTCTGACCATAAGAACCTACAGTATTTAAAGTCTCCTAGAAAATTGTCCCCCAAACAAATCAGATGGGCGCAATACTTCAGCAGATTCGATTTCCAATTAAAGTTTTTTCAAGGGAAACAGAATGTCTTGGCAGATGCTCTTTCACGCATGCCTCAACACGAAGGCCTAACCACAGCAAAGGAGGGGACAATATTCTCTGACAAACAATGGGGCTTAGCTGTCAGGACAAGAGCACAAACCCAAAAGGAGGACACGGCTTTTGTCGAACTCGGCGGGGAAGATAACTGGGGAAATGAACTAAAACAGTCTTATAAAGGAGATCAATGGATCGCGTCCAACGCAGAAAAGGGGGACCAGAAGGGGGGATTTTGGTTTGTAAACAAGAAACTGTATATCCCAGCAATATTAAGGATTAAGATTCTGCATCGTTTTCACAACAACCAGAGCGCTGGTCATACAGGAATTACCAAAACAACAAAGGCAATAGCAAAACATTGTTGGTGGCCAGGAATGAGGAAGGACATAAAGAATCATGTTGTTCAATGTGATGATTGTGCCAGAAATAAATCGAGAGGAGGGAAGCCTATGGGATTGTTACAGACAGTAGCAGAACCTACCAGGCCTTGGGAATGTGTAGCTATGGACTTTGTGGGAGAACTGCCAGTCAGCAAAGGACATCGTTATATTTGGACAGTATTAGACCTGTTTTCTAAACAGGCCCACTTTATAGCACTGACGAAGCTACCATCGGCTGAGAAACTAGCTGAATTGTACATAAACCATATTTACAAATTACATGGATGTCCAAGTAGAGTAGTCAGTGACAGAGGAGTACAATTCACAGCAAAATTTTGGGAAAAATTCTTGGAAATGCTAGGAGCAGAAAGGAGTTTAAGTTCTGCTTTTCACCCCATGACAAACGGGGCGGTAGAACGTACTCAGCAAACGCTTGGGCAGTTCCTTCGAATGTACTCTAACATGAGACAAAATGACTGGTCTAGGTGGTTGGCGTTTGCGGAACTAGCCTTTAATTCAACTATACATTCAGCAACAAACAAAACCCCCTTTGAAGTAGTTTACGGGTATGAAATACAACCTTTACCCCAATTGCCGAGGTGGACAGAAAATGAAGGAACAGAGGCAGGGAAATGGAAAACGCAAATGATGGAATGTTGGAATCAAGTGACTGCTTCGTTAAAAGAAGCACACAAAAAGTATAAAACGTTCGCAGACAGAAAGAGGGTGGAAGGCGATAAATTAGATAAAGGAGATCTAGTGTGGTTAAGTACCCAAAACATCAAATTGGGGTTACCTTCAAGAAAACTGGGCCCCAAATATATTGGACCATTCAGAATACAGGGGGTTATCAATGAAGTGACTTTCCAATTGGCATTGCCAAAAAGTTTAGGGAAAATACACCCAGTCTTCCATCGCAGCTTGCTGAAAAAATATATGGGGACTTTAGACAAAATGGACCCATAGAGTTATTGTTTGATTTGTTTCAGGACTATGGTGAAAGAAGAACCGAAGAGGAGGACGAAGAAAACGGGGGCGCCATGTCATGCAGCCAGATCCCAGGGCTGAATTTCCAAGCCCTGAATCTGACTTCATAACATAAACATGCGAGCACCTGGCGGGAGAAGATAAAATGAGCCTGGGAACTCAGGGGTGAAAGTATAAACAATTATAATTGCTGTAGTGTGGGGGGGATAGAAACCTTGGTGGAAATGTGATCCCGAAGGTGGGGTTTGATGATGATATTTGCGTGTGATATTACGTTGCATCAGAAGTGATAAAATTAGATGTATGTAAACATTAGGTCATTCTCGACTTTTCCAAAGTCGTGTATTCTTCAATAAAGATTGTGTTTGAGAGCAGCTGTCTTTGATCTGCGTTCAGACTGGTCCTTTGAAGTAAGCCTGACATTTGTTTGTTCCCCAAGAAATCCTGTAAGTCTTCACGGGATCGGGACCAAATTAAGCCCAGATATTGATTATAATCTAAGTTAAAATTATTGGGGTCACTTAAGCCCAAACTCCACTCAGTTTAGTATTAGGACCCCAAAAACTAATCAATCTGTACATACATTTGTTTGTTCCCCAAAAAATCCTATAAGTCTTCACGGGATCGGGACCAAATTTGGTCCAGATATTGATTATAGTCTAAGTTAAAATTATTGGGGTCACTTGACCCCAAACTCCACTTGGTTTGGAATTAGGACCCCCAAAATGAATCAATCTGTACCTACATTTGTTTGTAGATGTATATTTGTTTGTACCACAAAGACTCCTATAAGTCTTTGTGGGATCGGGACCAAATTTGGTCCAGATATTGATTATAGTCTAAGTTAAAATTATTGGGGTCACTTGACCCCAAACTCCACTTGGTTTGAATAAGGACCCCAAAAATTAATCTATTTCTATGTATATTTATTTGTATTTGTATATTTGTTTGTACCACAAAGACTCCTATAAGTCTTTGTGGGATCGGGACCAGATTTGGTCCAGATATTGATTATAGTCTAAGTTAAAATTATTGGGGTCACTTGACCACAAACTCCACTTGGTTTGAATAAGGACCCCAAAAATTAATCTATTTGTATGTATATTTATTTGTATTTGTATATTTGTTTGTACCGCAAAAACTCCCATAAGTCGTTGAGGAATCGGGACCAAATTTGGTCCAGATATTGATTATGGTCTAAGTTAAAATTATTGGGGTCACTCGAGCCCAAATTCCACCGTGTTTGGGAGCAGGGCCCTCATTTATTTCGAGTCCTGCTTTGAGGCCACTCCACCCCAATGGCCACTTTCCCTCTTACTCACCAGGTGGAGGAGGACCCTCAGGGCGTCGCGGGCCCTGTCCGGGTGCTGCAGGATCTCCCTCAAGGCCTGGCCAATCAGGGACGAGGGGCTGCTCAGTTTCACGTCGCGCCCAATCAGGGTGAAGCCTGTCAACAACAAACAAACAAACAAACAAACAAACAACAATAAACAAAACAAGTCTATGGTTATATCCTCACATATCCCTTCATCTATCTATTCAATCAATCAATCAATCAATCTACAATTGATACCTATTTATCTATCCATCAGTTCATTTATTTGTATATTGGTGGGGTGGAGTGGCCACTCCACCCCTTTGGCCACTCTGCTCCCATCAATATATGTAATTATTATTCATTATTGCCTGCCCATCGTGCAGTCGGGTGGTTACTCTTCCTCATTTGGTCCTCCTCTGAACAGCCTTGATACCCTTGGCCACTTCACCCCTGCTGGGGGACACTCCACCTCCCACCAATACATTATTATTATCTATCTGGACTTCACCTCACACCTTTATTATTATTAATATTATTATTATTATTATCTGGACTGAACTACATTGTGTGGCTGGGTCCTTTACTGGAGGCCACTCTACCCACCGCTGGCCACTCCACCCCCACCAATATACTTTTATTATCTATCAGGACTGACTTGTCTATTGTGCAGTCAATCGGTTGGTCCCTTCCCTTCCTAGCCCCTTATGGAGGTCACTCCACCCCCCAGTATGGGCCACTCCACCCCAGCCAATATATTATCTATCGAGACTGACCTGCCCAATCTGGAGGTCACTCCACCCCCACCAAAATGGAGAGACAGATAATGTGTAGCCAGAAGGTGGAAATTGTGTGGAGGCCACTCCACCCCCGCTGCGGGCCACTCCACCCCATATACATATATATTAGATGATGATGATTATCTGGAGTGACATTCCCATTACATGGCAGGAAGATCGAAACAGTGTGGAGGCCACTCCACCCCCGCTGCGGGCCACTCCACCCCGTATACATATATATTAGATGATGATGATTATCTGGAGTGACATTCCCATTACATGGCAGGAAGATCGAAACAGTGTGGAGGCCACTCCACCCCTGCAGCGGGCCACTCCACCCCATATACATATATATTAGATGATGATGATTATCTGGAGTGACATTCCCATTACATGGCAGGAAGATCGAAACAGTGTGGAGGCCACTCCACCCCTGCAGCGGGCCACTCCACCCCATATACATATATATTAGATGATGATGATTATCTGGAGTGACATTCCCATTACATGGCAGGAAGATCGAAACAGTGTGGAGGCCACTCCACCCCCGCAGCGGGCCACTCCACCCCATATACATATATATTAGATGATGATGATTATCTGGAGTGACATTCCCATTACATGGCAGGAAGATCGAAACAGTGTGGAGGCCACTCCACCCCTGCAGCGGGCCACTCCACCCCATATACATATATATTAGATGATGATGATTATCTGGAGTGACATTCCCATTACATGGCAGGAAGATCGAAACAGTGTGGAGGCCACTCCACCCCTGCAGCGGGCCACTCCACCCCATATACATATATATTAGATGATGATGATTATCTGGAGTGACATTCTCATTACATGGCAGGAAGATCGAAACAGTGTGGAGGCCACTCCACCCCCGCAGCGGGCCACTCCACCCCATATACATATATATTAGATGATGATGATTATCTGGAGTGACATTCTCATTACATGGCAGGAAGATCGAAACAGTGTGGAGGCCACTCCACCCCCGCTGCGGGCCACTCCACCCCGTATACATATATATTAGATGATGACGATTATCTGGAGTGACATTCCCATTACATGGCAGGAAGATCGAAACAGTGTGGAGGCCACTCCACCCCCGCAGCGGGCCACTCCACCCCATATACATATATATTAGATGATGATGATTATCTGGAGTGACATTCTCATTACATGGCAGGAAGATCGAAACAGTGTGGAGGCCACTCCACCCCCGCAGCGGGCCACTCCACCCCATATACATATATATTAGATGATGATGATTATCTGGAGTGACATTCCCATTACATGGCAGGAAGATCGAAACAGTGTGGAGGCCACTCCACCCCCGCAGCGGGCCACTCCACCCCATATACATATATATTAGATGATGATGATTATCTGGAGTGACATTCTCATTACATGGCAGGAAGATCGAAACAGTGTGGAGGCCACTCCACCCCCGCTGCGGGCCACTCCACCCCGTATACATATATATTAGATGATGATGATTATCTGGAGTGACATTCCCATTACATGGCAGGAAGATCGAAACAGTGTGGAGGCCACTCCACCCCCGCAGCGGGCCACTCCACCCCATATACATATATATTAGATGATGATGATTATCTGGAGTGACATTCCCATTACATGGCAGGAAGATCAAAACAGTGTGGAGGCCACTCCACCCCCGCTGCGGGCCACTCCACCCCATATACATATATATTCGATGATGATGATTATCTGGAGTGACATTCCCATTACATGGCAGGAAGATCGAAACAGTGTGGAGGCCACTCCACCCCCGCTGCGGGCCACTCCACCCCATATACATATATATTCGATGATGATGATTATCTGGAGTGACATTCCCATTACATGGCAGGAAGATCGAAACAGTGTGGAGGCCACTCCACCCCCGCTGCGGGCCACTCCACCCCGTATACATATATATACATATATAATTAGATTATCATTATTATTATTATTATTATTATTATTATCTGGAGTTTCATTCCGATTACATGGCAGGAAGATCGAAACAGTGTGGAGGCCACTCCACCCCCGCTGCGGGCCACTCCACCCCATATACATATATATTCGATCATGATGATTATCTGGAGTGACATTCTCATTACATGGCAGGAAGATCGAAACAGTGTGGAGGCCACTCCACCCCCGCTGCGGGCCACTCCACCCCGTATACATATATATACATATATAATTAGATTATCATTATCATTATTATTATTATTATTATTATTATCTGGAGTGACATTCCCATTACATGGCAGGAAGATCGAAACAGTGTGGAGGCCACTCCACCCCCGCTGCGGGCCACTCCACCCCGTATACATATATATACATATATAATTAGATTATCATTATTATTATTATTATTATTATTATTATTATTATCTGGAGTGACATTCCCATTACATGGCAGGAAGATCGAAACAGTGTGGAGGCCACTCCACCCCCGCTGCGGGCCACTCCACCCCATATACATATATATTCGATGATGATGATTATCTGGAGTGACATTCCGATTACATGGCAGGAAGATCGAAACAGTGTGGAGGCCACTCCACCCCCGCTGCGGGCCACTCCACCCCGTATACATATATATACATATATAATTAGATTATCATTATTATTATTATTATTATTATTATTATCTGGAGTGACATTCTGATTACATGGCAGGAAGATCGAAACAGTGTGGAGGCCACTCCACCCCGGCCGTGGGCCACTCCACCCCATACACAGATAAACGATTACCTGCCCACTGTGCCGGGTGGTCGCTCCCCTTGGTCTGCCTCCGCTGGACGGCCTTGATGCCCTCGACCAGGGCGGCGCTGACGGCCACTCCACCCCCTCCTCCTCCTCCGCGGGCCACTCCACCCCCGGCCAGGGCCCCGTAGAATCCGGCGGCGAAGGCGGCGGAGGCCTCGGCGGGGACGGGCCAGAGCTGGACGAGGACGCACTGGGCCCCGGCGGCCAGGAAGGCCCGGCTGAGGGCGACCAGCCCGTCGGCGGTCAGTTGTCCGGCGGGCGACTCCGGCCAGCAGCCCAGCACCACCAGCTTGGCCCGCAGCCTCAGCGCCAGGACGTCGGCCGCCGTCAGCAGGAAGTCGTGCGTCGGGACCTCGCCCTCGGCGCCCTCCCCGCCCTCCGGGGCCAGGACAACGGCGGAGAGTTTCCAAGATACGTGAGTCGCAAAGTGGAGGCACTCGGCGGCGGGCATGGCGGCCGTGACGCGCTCCTTCGTGGCGGCCGCGCCGGTCAGCGCCGGGCAGCCCAGGGTCTCGGCCACGGTCAGCGCCTCCGACTCGGCCGCCGGCATTGGGCCCCACAGCCACTGCGACCGCACGGACGGCGGGAGGGACGGATTGGCCACCACCAGCGCAGACGATGGGGAGCACGGCGGTGGGGTCGCCTTCTGCGGGAAAGAAAGAGGGAGATTGAGTCTTTCTCGGGGTCCCTATCCCAAACCGAGTGGGCTATCTACTCCAAAGAGCCCAATAATTTTAATTTGGACTATAAACAATCTATGGGTCAAATTTGGTCCTGATCCTTTAAAGACTTATAGGATTTTTTGGGGTACAAACAAATTTACGTACAAAGGGATTCATGAGGGTTCTAATTCGAAATCAGGTGAAATTCGGACTTAAGTGACCCCAATAATTTTAATTTAGACTATAAACAATCTATGGGTCAAATTTGGTCGCGATCCTTTAAAGATTTATAGGATTTTTTGGGGTACAAACAAATTTACGTACAAAGGGATTCACGAGGGTTGTAATTCCAAATCAGGTGGAGTTCGGACTTAAGTGACCCCAATAATTTTAATTTAGACTATAGACAATATATAGACCAAATTTGGTCCCGATCCTTTAAAGACTTGTAGGATTTTTGGGGGTACAAACAAATTTACTTACAGATCCAGTCATTTTGGGGAGATTTAGTCATTTTCGGGGTCCCTATCCCAAACCGAGTGGGCTATCTACGCCAAAGACCCCAATAATTTTAATTTGGACTATAAACAATCTATGGGTCAAATTTGGTCCCGATCCTTTAAAGACTTATAGGATTTTTTGGGGTACAAACAAATTTCCGTACAAAGGGATTCACGAGGGTTCTAATTCCAAATCAGGTGGAGTTTGGACTTAAGTGACCCCAATAATTTTAATTTAGACTATAGACAATCTATGGGTCAAATTTGGTCCCGATCCTTTAAAGACATGTAGGATTTTTTGGGGTACAAACAAATTTACATACTGATCGAGTCATTTTGGGGAGAATAAGTCATTTTCGGGGTCCCTATCCCAAACCGAGTGGGCTACCTACTCCAAAGACCCCAATAATTTTAATTTAGACTATAAACAATATACGGACCAAATTTGGTCCCGATCACTCAATGACTTATAGGAATTCTTGGGGAACAAACAAATATATGTACATATTTATTAATTTTTAGAGTCCTGATTCTAAATTGAGTAGACTTTGGACTTAAGTGACGCCAATAATTTTAATTCAGACTATAACAAATATATGGACCAAATTTGGTCCCGATAACTCAAAGACTTATAGGAATTTTTGGGGTACAAACAAACGTACAGATGGATTCATTTTTGGGATCTCAATCCTAAACGGAATGGAATTCAGGCCCGAAAGATGACTCAAATTTTAAGTTGGACGATACCGCATGTATGGATCAAATTTGGTCCCGATCCATTAAAGACTTATAGGAATTTTTGGGGTACAAACAAACGTACAGATGAATTCATTTTTGGGGTCTCAATCCTAAACGGAATGGAATTCAGGCCCGAAAGATGCCTCAAATTTTAAGTTGGACTATAACACATCCATGGACTGAATTGGGGAACAATGCGTCAAAGGTAAACAGGTGTTTTTGCGGAACAAACAAATAAACAAACTCACCTTGTTGTTGTTGGTAAGGGCGTGGATGGAGGGGACGGCGATGAGGGTGAAGCGCTCGTAGAGGAACTCGTTGGAAGCACTTCCTTTCAGGAGGGCAAAGGGCACCAGGAAGAGGTCGCCCTCCAGGACAAGGGTCAAGTGTCGCTGGAACTGACCGCAAGACGGCATCAGGCCCTGGACGATAAACAACAGGTAAACAACAACAACAACAATAAATAATAAATAATATTAAAATATAAAATAAAATAATGCTATGCTATAATAACATATCAATAATATCACAATATTATTATAATAGGATAATAAAATAATAATATGCGACGATAAAATTATAATATAAATATTATCTTATAATATGGTAATATTATAATAATACGCTATCATAAAATTATAATATAATGATATAAAATAGTAGATTATATTATTATATAATACTATAATATAATATAATACAATAGTTAATATTTAATACATTATATAATACTATAATATCATATAATAATACAATAGTTAATATTTAATACAATATATTGCTAAATAATAATAATATATTATTTAAATATTATACCATAATATCATATAATACAATATTATAATAATATGCTATAATAAAATTATATAATATAAAATAGTAGAATATATTATATTACTATGTAATACTATAATATAATATAATAATACAATAGTTAATATTTAATACAATATATTGCTAAATCATAATAATATATTATTTAAATATTATACCATAATATCATATAATACAATATTATAATAATATGCTATAATAAAATTATAATATAATGATATAAAATAGTAGATTATATTATTATATAATACTATAATATCATATAATAATACAATAGTTAATAGTTAATACAATATATTGCTAAATAATAATATTATTTAAATATTATACCATAATAATATTATTAGATTAACATAACAATATTATTATATTGTATTATATGATAATATGCTATAATAAAATTATATAATATAAAATAGTAGAATATATTATATTACTATATAATACTATAATATATAATATTACAATACAATAGTTAATAGTTAATAATAGTTAATACAATATATTGCTAAATAATAATAATATATTATTTAAATATTATACCATAATAATATCATATAATACAATATAATAATATGCTATAATAAAATTATAATATAATGATATAAAATAGTAGATTATATTATTATATAATACTATAATATAATATAATACAATAGTTAATATTTAATACATTATATAATACTATAATATCATATAATATAATAATACAATACTTAATAGTTAATAATACAATATATTGCTATATAATAATAATATATTATTTAAATATTATACCATAATAATATTATTATATTAACATAACAATATTATTATATTGTATTATATGATAATGCTATAATAAAATTATATAATATAAAATAGTAGAATATATTATATTACTATATAATACTATAATATATAATATTACAATACAATAGTTAATAGTTAATAATAGTTAATACAATATATTGCTAAATAATAATAATATATTATTTAAATATTATACCATAATAATATCATATAATACAATATAATAATACGCTATAATAAAATTATATAATATAAAATAGTAGAATATATTATATTACTATGTAATACTATAATATAATATAATAATACAATAGTTAATATTTAATACAATATATTGCTAAATAATAATAATATATTATTATTATTATTATATATTATTATATTATAATATATTATTATTATTAATAATATATTATTTAAACATTATAACATAATAATATCATATAATACAATATAATAATATGCTATAATAAAATTATATAATATAAAATAGTAGAATATATTATATTACTATATAATAATATCATATAATATAATAATACAATAGTTAATAATAGTTAATACAATATATTTCTATATAATAATAATAAATTATTTAAATATTATACAAATTATTATATTATATAATTTACATTATTGTAATATTATATAATAATACAATAGTTAATATATAATACAATATATTGCTAAATAATAATAATATATTATTTAAATATTATACCATAATAATATCATATAATACAATATAACAATATGCTATAATAAAATTATATAATATAAAATAGTAGAATATATTATATTACTATATAATAATATAATATAATATAATAATACAATAGTTAATAATAGTTAATACAATATATTTCTATATAATAATAATAAATTATTTAAATATTATACAAATTATTATATTATATAATTTACATTATTGTAATATTATATAATAATACAATAGTTAATATTTAATACAATATATTGCTAAATAATAATAATATATTATTTAAATATTATACCATAATAATATCATATAATACAATATAATAATATGCTATAATAAAATTATATAATATAAAATAGTAGAATATATTATATTACTATATAATAATATCATATAATATAATAATACAATAGTTAATAGTTAATAATAGTTAATACAATATATTTCTATATAATAATAATAAATTATTTAAATATTATACAAATTATTATATTATATAATTTACATTATTGTAATATTAAATATTATATTTTATTATTATATTATTATGTAATATACTGTATTTAAATATTATACAAATTATTATATTATACTATATAGCATATATATTATATTATTACATAATTATCATAATAAAATAATAAAGAGATAATATATTATAATAACATATAATATATTATTTGATATTACTATATTATTATTACATTATATTATTACATAATTATAGCATATATATTATATTATTACATAATTATCATAATAAAATAATAAAGAGATAATATATTATAATAACATATAATATATTATTATTATTATTACATTATATTATTACATAATTATAGCATATATATTATATTATTACATAATTATCATAATAAAATAATAAAGAGATAATATATTACAATAACATATAATATATTATTTGATATTACTATATTATTATTACATTATATTATTACATAATTATAGCATATATATTATATTATTACATAATTATCATAATAAATTAATAAAGAGATAATATATTATAATAACATATAATATATTATTTGATATTACTATATTATTACATAATTATAGCACATATATTATATTATTACATAATTATCATAATAAAATAATAAAGAGATAATATATTATAATAACATAAAATACATTATTTGATATTACTATATTATTATTACATAATTATAGCATATATATTATATTATTACATAATTATCATAATAAAATAATAAAGAGATAATATATTACAATAACATATAATATATTATTTGATATTACTATATTATTATTACATTATATTATTACATTATAGCATATATATTATATTATTACATAATTATCATAATAAAATAATAAAGAGATAATATATTACAATAACATATAATATATTATTTGATATTACTATATTATTATTACATTATATTATTACATAATTATAGCATATATATTATATTATTACATAATTATCATAATAAAATAATAAAGAGATAATATATTATAATACATTATATTATTACATAATTATAGCATATATATTATATTATTACATAATTATCATAATAAAGAGATAATATATTATAATAACATATATTATTTGATATTACTATATTATCATATTACTGGTATATTTAATATATATAATAATAGTTATATAATAATAATATAAAAATAATATACCATAATAATATAATATAAAATATAATAATATTATTATAATTAATATTAATAATAATATTAATAATATATATGTATAATATAATAATGTAACAATAATCAATATCAATATATTATTTTGTATTATATAATATTAATATAAATATAATAATAATAATAATATAAAAATGATATACCATAATATATCATATTATAATAATATAATATTAATTTTATATTGATAATAAGATATCACTGAATTATTACCAATATTATGAATTACTATATTATTGTACTCTATTATTATATTATATAATTTATATTATTAATATTATTTTAATATTTTATTATATGTATAATATAATATATATATATAATAATGTAACAATAATCAATATTATCAATATATTATTTTATATTATATAATATTAATATAAATATAATAATGATGATAATAAATATAATAATATAAAAATAATATTCCATAATATATCGTATTATAATAATATAATATTATATAACTATTATTGTTATGTTATTATATACTATTATGTTATATTATATTATATATTATGTTCTTATTATTATATTATTATTATATTATTATTATATTATTATTATATTATTATTATATCCTGATCCTAGGGTGATGATTGGCAGACGTACCCCTTCCATGGGGGCGATGAGGAGATCATAGAGAGCGCGGAGGGGCGGGACCTTGGGGCCAGACGGGTTCCTGCGGGGCAGAGAGGAAGTTCCCGCCCCTTCCTTTGACGGACAGACGGGGCTGCTGCTGTTGCTGCTGCTGCTGCTGCAAAGGCTGCTCAGGCTCTGGCCATTCCTGCAGGAAAACAATTAATAATAATAATAATAATACAATTAAAAAATACAAAATATTATCTATAATAACAGTAAAATAATAAAAATATATTACAACATAATTACAAAATAATAATCATGATAATACAAAATATTATCTATAATAAAATAATAAAACTATGATAATATTACAACATAATTACAAAACAATAATACAATAATAATAATACAATAATAATCATAGAAAATATTTTCTATAATAATAAAATAATAACAATATAATAATATTACAACATAATAATTACAAAATAATAATAATATAATATTACAAAATAATAATACAATAAAAATAATACAAAATATTATCTATAATAACAGTAAAATAATAAAAATATATTACAACATAATTACAAAATAATAATCATGATAATACAAAATATTATCTATAATAAAATAATAAAACTATGATAATATTACAACATTACAAAATAATAATACAATAATAATAAAATATTATCTATAATAATAAAATAATAAAAATAAATACTACAAAATAATAATACAATAAAAATAATACAAAAAATATATAATAAAAATAAAGTAATAAAAATATATTACAACATAATTACAAAATAATAATCATGATAATACAAAATATTATCTATAATAAAATAATAAAACTAAGATAATATTACATCATAATTACAAAATAATAATAATACAATAATAATCATAGAAAATATTTTCTATAATAATAAAATAATAATATAATAATATTACAACATAATAATTACAAAATAATAATAACACAATAATAATCCAAAAATAATAATCATAGAAAATATTATCTATAATAATAAAATAATAAAAATATAATATTACAAAATAATAATACAATAAAAATAATACAAAAAATATATAATAAAAATAAAATAATAAAAATATATTACAACATAATTACAAAATAATAATAATGATAATACAAAATATTATCTATAATAAAATAATAAAACTAAGATAATATTACAACATAATTACAAAATAATAATAATAATACAAAATATTATCTATAATAAAATAATAAAACTATAATAATATTACATCATAATTACAAAATAATAATACAATAATAATAATACAATAATAATCATAGAAAACATTTTCTATAATAATAAAATAATAACAATATAATAATATTACAACATAATAAAGACACAATAATAATACAAAAATAATAATCATAGAAAATATTACAATAATAATCATAGAAAATATTTTCTATAATAATAAAATAATAACAATAAAATAATATTACAACATAATAATTACAAAATAATAATACAATAATAATAATACAAAAATAATAATCATAGAAAATATTATCTATAATAATATAATAATAAAAATATAATATTACAAAATAGTAATACAATAACAAGAATACAAAATATAATCTATAATAAAAATAAAATAACAAAAATAAAATAATAATAATTACAAAATAATATAATAATAATAATAATAAATATAAAAATAAAAATATGACATAATTGGTTAGTTTAATAATACAAAATAATGATTTAATAATACAAAACAAATATATAACAATACCATATTATAATAATAACCTCAAAATAATATAATAAAATTAACAATGTAATTATTAATAATTTAACAAAACTAATAATAATAATAATAATATTAATAATAATAATATAAGGTAATTATATAAGGAAAATAATTTTACTGATCTGACCTGTTGAGGAGGTTGTTCCGGCTGACCATCTGGAGGAAGTCATTGGGGTCGGAGGTCGCCATCGGGGTGGAAGGTCGGCTGCCCATTTCCGACTCGCTCTCTGTATCGACTGACCGCTGCGCGAAGGACGGTCTGGCGTCCACTCCGAGTTCCTTCCGGGCGCCGGCGATGAGCTGCTCCAACGTGGAGGAGGAAGGGGCGCGGCCTTCCGGAAGCTCCTCCCCTTCCTCCTCCAGGAAGCAGGCGTTGAACTTCAGGATCCCTGAACCAAAAAAAGGCACAAGATCGAATAATTTCTGGGGTCCCGATCCCAAACAGAGTGGAGTTTGGACTTAAGTGACCCCAATAATTTTAATTTAGACCATAATCAATATCTGGACCAAATTTGGTCCCGATCCGTTAAAGATATATAGGGGTTATTGCGGAACAAACAAATATACGTACAGATTAATTCGTATTTAAGGTCTGAATTTGAAACCAAGTGGATTTTGGATTTATGTGACCCCAATAATTTTAATTTAGACTATAATCAATATCTGGACCAAATTTGGTCCCGGTCCTTTAAAGATATATAGGGGTTATTGCGGAACAAACAAATATATGTAAATTCATTCGTATTTAAGGTCTGAATTTGAAACCAAGTGGATTTTGGATTTATGTGACCCCAATAATTTTAATTTAGACTATAATCAATAACTGGACCAAATTTGGTCCCGGTCCTTTAAAGATATATATGGGTTAGTGTGGAACAAACAAATATATGTACAGATGCATTTGTATTTAGGGTCTTAATTTGAAATCAAGTGGATTTTGGATTTATGTGACCCCCAATAATTTTAATTTAGACTATAATCAATATCTGTGTGAGGGCAATTGGAAAAATATAATATTAATTTTCTAATTAAGATGAAAATTAAAGATTCTAATTTACCTTGGTTCAAAAGATGCTGAAAAGCTGTGTTCTGTATATTTCCACAAGGAATATACCTATCGATTTCTCCCCTTGGCATAGTAGAATGTTTACTTTGTTTGTTGATTCTGCTTCTGTTTACAGAAGTACCTAGGTCAAACTGGCAGGGTATGATGAACTGGATGAGTCAATATATCGATCGGGATGTGTAAATACATCTCAGGACATTTAATTGATGCAGTATAATAATAATAATGATAATACAAAATATTATCTATAATAAAATAATGTTTACTTTGTAATAAAATAATGTTTACTTTGTTTGTTGATTCTGCTTCTGTTTACAGAAGTACCTAGGTCAAACTGGCAGGGTATGATGAACTGGATGAGTCAATATATCGATCGGGATGTGTAAATACATCTCAGGACATTTAATTGATGCAGTATAATAATAATAATGATAATACAAAATATTATCTATAATAAAATAATGTTTACTTTGTAATAAAATAATGTTTACTTTGTTTGTTGATTCTGCTTCTGTTTACAGAAGTACCTAGGTCAAACTGGCAGGGTATGATGAACTGGATGAGTCAATATATTGATCGGGATGTGTAAATACATCTCAGGACATTTAATTGATGCAGTATAATAGTAATAATGATAATACAAAATATTATCTATAATAAAATAATGTTTACTTTGTAATAAAATAATGTTTACTTTGTTTGTTGATTCTGCTTCTGTTTACAGAAGTACCTAGGTCAAACTGGCAGGGTATGATGAACTGGATGAGTCAATATATCGATCGGGATGTGTAAATACATCTCAGGACATTTAATTGATGCAGTATAATAATAATAATGATAATACAAAATATTATCTATAATAAAATAATGTTTACTTTGTAATAAAATAATGTTTACTTTGTTTGTTGATTCTGCTTCTGTTTACAGAAGTACCTAGGTCAAACTGGCAGGGTATGATGAACTGGATGAGTCAATATATCGATCGGGATGTGTAAATACATCTCAGGACATTTAATTGATGCAGTATAATAATAATAATGATAATACAAAATATTATCTATAATAAAATAATGTTTACTTTGTAATAAAATAATGTTTACTTTGTTTGTTGATTCTGCTTCTGTTTACAGAAGTACCTAGGTCAAACTGGCAGGGTATGATGAACTGGATGAGTCAATATATCGATCGGGATGTGTAAATACATCTCAGGACATTTAATTGATGCAGTATAATAATAATAATGATAATACAAAATATTATCTATAATAAAATAATGTTTACTTTGTAATAAAATAATGTTTACTTTGTTTGTTGATTCTGCTTCTGTTTACAGAAGTACCTTGGTCAAACTGGCAGGGTATGATGAACTGGATGAGTCAATATATCGATCGGGATGTGTAAATACATCTCAGGACATTTAATTGATGCAGTATAATAATAATAATGATAATACAAAATATTATGTATAATAAAATAATGTTTACTTTGTCATAAAATAATGTTTACTTTGTTTGTTGATTCTGCTTCTGTTTACAGAAGTACCTTGGTCAAACTGGCAGGGTATGATGAACTGGATGAGTCAATATATCGATCGGGATGTGTAAATACATCTCAGGACATTTAATTGATGCAGTATAATAATAATAATGATAATACAAAATATTATGTATAATAAAATAATGTTTACTTTGTCATAAAATAATGTTTACTTTGTTTGTTGATTCTGCTTCTGTTTACAGAAGTACCTTGGTCAAACTGGCAGGGTATGATGAACTGGATGAGTCAATATATCGATCGGGATGTGTAAATACATCTCAGGACATTTAATTGATGCAGTATAATAATAATAATGATAATACAAAATATTATCTATAATAAAATAATAAAACTATAATGTGTAAATACATCTCAGGACATTTAATTGATGCAGTATAATAATAATAATGATAATACAAAATATTATCTATAATAAAATAATAAAACTATAATGTGTAAATACATCTCAGGACATTTAATTGATGCAGTATAATAATAATAATGATAATACAAAATATTATCTATAATAAAATAATAAAACTATAATGTGTAAATACATCTCAGGACATTTAATTGATGCAGTATTAGAGCGCCATCTTACGGAAACTACGTGTAAATAGCAGGCATTTTAGAAGAACTTATTTTGAATTATATTTTTTAGTTTTACTTAGAAAAATACATTACATTTAACATTAGGAAAACAATCAAGAACAGACACTAAGGAAGATCAGCTTAGTATTCATTGATTGATTATAGCTTTAGTAAGAATACATATATATATATATTCAAAGAATATATAAAAGATAGGAAAAAGGAAACAATAAATAAATGAGATTAATAGTTCTTATAAGATGAAACCTATATTTTAAAAGAGTTTGCTTTAAGATCTGCTTTTAAAATTCAGTAATATAATAATCATTTAAAAGAGCTTAAAAATCAAATGGTAAGAAATAGAACATTTGATCTTTGGAATCACCTGATGTCTGAATTACATAAAAGTGTAATCAGGAGATGTAGATACGTCAGCAAATGTTGCATCCCCCTGACCTGGAACATGACCTAAAATGGACGGGTAACGTATGCTGCAACATCTGGACCAAATTTGGTCCTGATCCGTTAAAGATATATAGGGGTTATTGCGGAACAAACAAATATATGTAAATTCATTCGTATTTAAGGTCTGAATTTGAAACCAAGTGGATTTTGGACTTATGTGACCCCAATAATTTTAATTTAGACTATAATCAATATCTGGACCAAATTTGGTCCTGATCCGTTAAAGATATATAGGGGTTATTGCGGAACAAACAAATATACGTACAGATTAATTTGTATTTAGGGTCTTAATTTGAAACCAAGTGGATTTTGAACTTAAATGACACCAATAATTTTAAGTTAGACTATAATCAATATCTGGACCAAATTTGGTCCTGATCCGTTAAAGATATATAGGGGTTATTTTGGAACAAACAAATATACGTACAGATTAATTCGTATTTAGGGTCTTAATTTGAAACCAAGTGGATTTTGAACTTAAATGACACCAATAATTTTAAGTTAGACTATAATGCATATACGGACCAAATTTGGTCCCGATCCCTCAAAGATATAGAGGAGTTTTCACGGAACAAACAAATATATGTACATACTTATACAGAGTTTGTGCTTGAATGGCCCCAATAATTTTAATTTAGACTATAATCAATATCTGGACCAAATTTGGCCTGATCCGTTAAAGATATATAGGAGTTATTGCGGAACAAACAAATATACGTACAGATTAATTCGTATTTAGGGTCTTAATTTGAAACCAAGTGGATTTTGGATTTATGTGACCCCAATAATTTTAATTTAGACTATAATCAATATCTGGACCAAATCTGGTCCCGATCCACTAAAGATATATAGGGTTTTTTGAGGAACAAACAAATAAAAGTACATATAATTCATATATGGATTCCTAGTTCCAGTGTTAATAATAATAATAATAAAGGATAATAATAATAATAATAATAATGACTAATAGTAAAATGGGAGCAAGACTCAATACTAATAATGACTGAAACTCAATAATATATTAACAACGCAATATTATAATGATAGTATTGAAAATAATTACTTTTACTAGTAATATCAATAATAAATTAACAATATCAATATTACTTCAGTGATAAAATAATATAGTAATAATATATTGAGAATAAAATGGTAATAACGATAGAATGTAATAATATAGTTACATCAAGTAATAATAATAATATAATGAATTGTAAAATTGATAATATGTTAATAAATATATAATAGAGTAATATCAATTACTATAATATATTGATAATAATGATATCATAATAATCTTGACAATAATATGGTAAGGATATAATAACATAGTATCATATAATAATAATATTGAGAATAATAATACTGATATGTTAACAATGATATATAATAATATATTGATAATTATAATAATATTGGCAATAATATGTTAATATTGATATAATAATATAGGAACAGTATTATAATAATATATTGATAAAATTGATAACAATATATTGATAATTATAATAATATTGGCAATAATATGTTAATAATGATATAATAAAATAGGAATAGTATTATAATAATATATTGATAATTATAATAATATTGGCAATAATATGTTAATATTGATATAATAATATATGAACAGTATTATAATAATATATTGATAAATTGATAACAATATATTGATAATTATAATAATATTGGCAATAATATGTTAATAATGATATAATAATATAGGAATAGTATTATAATAATATATTGATAAAATTGATAATAATGTTAATAATGATGTAATAGAATAATATAGTATCATATAATAACGTAATATATTGCTATTGAAAATAACAATATTGACAAAAATATGTTAATGATAAAACATAATAATATAGTAATATATAATATGTTAATAATGATATAATAATATAGTAACACCATATAATAATTATAATTTGTTAATAATGATATAATAAAATAATAAAATAATGTATATGGATAATTTTGATAATTATAATGATATTGTTAATAGGTTACTACTGATATAATATAAAATAGTATTATCATATAATAATAATAATATTGATAATATTGGTAATAATATATTGATAATAATGTTGATATTGGAACGATCTTCTCCGGGGGTGATGAGCAATGAATTAAATAGTATAAATATAATATAATGTAATAAAATAATATTATTAATAAAATAGTAATATAGTAATTCATAATATTGGTAATAATTCAATGATATCTTATTATTAATATAAAATTAATATTATATTATTATAATACGATATATTATGGTATATCATTTTTATATTATTATTATCATCATTATTATATTTATTATTATCATTATTATATTTATATTAATATTATATAATATAAAATAATATATTGATAATATTGATTATTGTTACATTATTATATATTATATTATAAATATTATTATTAATATTAATTATATTAATATTATTCTATTTTTATATTATATTATTATTATATTTATATCGTTATCTATATGACATATAACTATATATATTGATGATACATATGATACATACAATTATATATATTGATAAACATATTGTTACATTATTATATATATATTATATTATACATATTAATTATATTAATATTATTATATTTTTATATTATATTATTACATTATTATATTTTTATATTATATTATTATTATATTTATATCGTTATCAATATAATATATAATTATATATATTGATGATACATATGATACATACAATTATATATATTGATAAACATATTGTTACATTATTATATATATATTATATTATACATATTAATTATATTAATATTATTATATTTTTATATTATATTATTACATTATTATATTTTTATATTATATTATTATTATATTTATATCGTTATCAATATGATATATAACTATATATATTGATGATACATATGATACATACAATTATATAGATAAACATAGTTACATTATTATATATATATTATATTATACATATTAATTATATTAATATTATTATATATTTATATTATATTATTACATTATTTTATTTTTATATTATATTATTATTATATTTATATCGTTACCAATATAATATATAATTATATATATTGATGATACATATGATACATACAATTATAAATATTATTATTAATATTAATTATATTATTATATTTTTATATTATATTACTACATTATTATATTTTTATATTATATTATAATTATATTTATATCGTTATCAATATTGTTGTTTTGTGCGCTGCCGTGATGCCATCACTCTTTTATATATATAGATATTATTATTAATATTATTATATTTTTATATTATATTATTACATTATTATATTTTTATATTATATTATTATTATATTTATATCCTTACCAATATAATATATAATTATATCTGTTGATGATAATATTGATAATGGACTGACCTTCTCCGGGGGCGATGAGCCAGGAGTAGAGTGTCCCTCCGGCCAGGGAGAAGTAGAGGACGAGCCCCCTCTGGCCGCTGACCGCCTCCAGGACGCCCTCCGTGGCCGCGGCCTCCGGAGGCCCCGCCCCTTCCGCCGCTGGCCCCGCCCCTTCCTCCTGAGGCCCCGCCCCCTGGCGCTCCAGGAGGAGGTCCGCAAAGGCCCGCGTCCGGCCGCGCTCCGCCACCCCCAGCGCCTCCGCCGTCAGGCCTGCGGGAGAGCAAGGGGAGGGGTGGAGTGGCCACGAACAGGGTGGAGTGGCCACAACGTTTGGGGACTCACGGGCATCTATCTCTTCTCTCCATCCGTCCCTCCATCTCTCTCCCTGCGGTCAGGAGGAGGAATAAGGAGGGGTGGAGTGGCCGCAAGGGGTGGGGTCGGGGTGGGGGGTGGAGTGACCCACCTCGGGCGACGAGGACGCGTTGGAGGGCGCGGTAGGAGGAGGCCTGGAGGCCGAAGAGGGAGTCCCGGAAGTCGCTGCTCAGGCCGGAGGAGCCCCGCCGGATGCCCTCAAAGAGCCCGCACGCCCCGTACAGCTGCCAATCACAGGAGGGAGGGACACCCGTCACTCCCGGCCCACTTGCCCCGCCCACTTCCCCTAACTCCCACCCACTTCTAGGCCACACCCACTTCCCCCTAGGCCCTGTCCACTTCTAGGCCCCGCCCACTTGCCCTAGGCCCTGTCCACTTCTAGGCCCCGCCCACTTCCGCTAGGTCCCACCCACTTCTAGGCCCCGCCCACTTCTGCTAGGCCCTGTCCACTTCTAGGCCCCGCCCACTTCCGCTAGGTCCCACCCACTTCTAGGCCCCGCCCACTTCTGCTAGGCCCTGTCCACTTCTAGGCCCTGCCCACTTCCGCTAGGTCCCACCCACTTCTAGGCCCCGCCCACTTCTGCTAGGCCCTGTCCACTTCTAGGCCCTGCCCACTTGCCCTAGGCCCTGTCCACTTCTAGGCCCCGCCCACTTCCGCTAGGTCCCACCCACTTCTAGGCCCCGCCCACTTCTAGGCCCCGCCCACTTCCGCTAGGTCCCACCCACTTCTAGGCCCCGCCCACTTCTAGGCCCCGCCCACTTCCGCTAGGTCCCACCCACTTCTAGGCCCCGCCCACTTCTGCTAGGCCCTGTCCACTTCTAGGCCCTGCCCACTTCCGCTAGGTCCCACCCACTTCTAGGCCCTGCCCACTTGCCCTAGGCCCTGTCCACTTCTAGGCCCTGCCCACTTCCGCTAGGTCCCACCCACTTCTAGGCCCTGTCCACTTCTAGGCCCCGCCCACTTCCGCTAGGTCCCACCCACTTCTAGGCCCCGCCCACTTCTGCTAGGCCCTGTCCACTTCTAGGCCCTGCCCACTTCCGCTAGGTCCCACCCACTTCTAGGCCCTGCCCACTTGCCCTAGGCCCTGTCCACTTCTAGGCCCCGCCCACTTCCGCTAGGTCCCACCCACTTCTAGGCCCCGCCCACTTCTGCTAGGCCCTGTCCACTTCTAGGCCCTGCCCACTTCCGCTAGGTCCCACCCACTTCTAGGCCCCGCCCACTTCTGCTAGGCCCTGTCCACTTCTAGGCCCTGCCCACTTGCCCTAGGCCCTGTCCACTTCTAGGCCCCGCCCACTTCCGCTAGGTCCCACCCACTTCTAGGCCCCGCCCACTTCTAGGCCCCGCCCACTTCCGCTAGGTCCCACCCACTTCTAGGCCCCGCCCACTTCTAGGCCCCGCCCACTTCCGCTAGGTCCCACCCACTTCTAGGCCCCGCCCACTTCTGCTAGGCCCTGTCCACTTCTAGGCCCTGCCCACTTCCGCTAGGTCCCACCCACTTCTAGGCCCTGTCCACTTCTAGGCCCCGCCCACTTCCGCTAGGTCCCACCCACTTCTAGGCCCTGTCCACTTCTAGGCCCCGCCCACTTCCGCTAGGTCCCACCCACTTCTAGGCCCCGCCCACTTCCGCTAGGTCCCACCCACTTCTAGGCCCCGCCCACTTCTGCTAGGCCCTGTCCACTTCTAGGCCCCGCCCACTTCCGCTAGGTCCCACCCACTTCTAGGCCCTGTCCACTTCTAGGCCCCGCCCACTTCCGCTAGGTCCCACCCACTTCTAGGCCCCGCCCACTTCTAGGCCCCGCCCACTTCCGCTAGGTCCCACCCACTTCTAGGCCCCGCCCACTTCTAGGCCCCGCCCACTTCCGCTAGGTCCCACCCACTTCTAGGCCCCGCCCACTTCTGCTAGGCCCTGTCCACTTCTAGGCCCTGCCCACTTCCGCTAGGTCCCACCCACTTCTAGGCCCCGCCCACTTCTGCTAGGCCCTGTCCACTTCTAGGCCCCGCCCACTTCCGCTAGGTCCCACCCACTTCTAGGCCCCGCCCACTTCTGCTAGGCCCTGTCCACTTCTAGGCCCCGCCCACTTCCGCTAGGTCCCACCCACTTCTAGGCCCCGCCCACTTCTGCTAGGCCCTGTCCACTTCTAGGCCCCGCCCACTTCCGCTAGGTCCCACCCACTTCTAGGCCCCGCCCACTTCTGCTAGGCCCTGTCCACTTCTAGGCCCCGCCCACTTCCGCTAGGTCCCACCCACTTCTAGGCCCCGCCCACTTCTGCTAGGCCCTGTCCACTTCTAGGCCCTGCCCACTTCCGCTAGGTCCCACCCACTTCTAGGCCCTGTCCACTTCTAGGCCCCGCCCACTTCTGCTAGGCCCTGTCCACTTCTAGGCCCCGCCCACTTCCGCTAGGTCCCACCCACTTCTAGGCCCCGCCCACTTCTGCTAGGCCCTGTCCACTTCTAGGCCCTGCCCACTTGCCCTAGGCCCTGTCCACTTCTAGGCCCCGCCCACTTCCGCTAGGTCCCACCCACTTCTAGGCCCCGCCCACTTCTGCTAGGCCCTGTCCACTTCTAGGCCCTGCCCACTTCCGCTAGGTCCCACCCACTTCTAGGCCCTGTCCACTTCTAGGCCCCGCCCACTTCCGCTAGGTCCCACCCACTTCTAGGCCCCGCCCACTTCTGCTAGGCCCTGTCCACTTCTAGGCCCCGCCCACTTCCGCTAGGTCCCACCCACTTCTAGGCCCCGCCCACTTCTGCTAGGCCCTGTCCACTTCTAGGCCCTGCCCACTTCCGCTAGGTCCCACCCACTTCTAGGCCCTGTCCACTTCTAGGCCCCGCCCACTTCCGCTAGGTCCCACCCACTTCTAGGCCCCGCCCACTTCTGCTAGGCCCTGTCCACTTCTAGGCCCCGCCCACTTCCGCTAGGTCCCACCCACTTCTAGGCCCCGCCCACTTCTGCTAGGCCCTGTCCACTTCTAGGCCCCGCCCACTTCCGCTAGGTCCCACCCACTTCTAGGCCCCGCCCACTTCTGCTAGGCCCTGTCCACTTCTAGGCCCTGCCCACTTCCGCTAGGTCCCACCCACTTCTAGGCCCTGTCCACTTCTAGGCCCCGCCCACTTCCGCTAGGTCCCACCCACTTCTAGGCCCCGCCCACTTCTGCTAGGCCCTGTCCACTTCTAGGCCCCGCCCACTTCCGCTAGGTCCCACCCACTTCTAGGCCCCGCCCACTTCTGCTAGGCCCTGTCCACTTCTAGGCCCCGCCCACTTCCGCTAGGTCCCACCCACTTCTAGGCCCCGCCCACTTCTGCTAGGCCCTGTCCACTTCTAGGCCCTGCCCACTTCCGCTAGGTCCCACCCACTTCTAGGCCCTGTCCACTTCTAGGCCCCGCCCACTTCCGCTAGGTCCCACCCACTTCTAGGCCCCGCCCACTTCTGCTAGGCCCTGTCCACTTCTAGGCCCCGCCCACTTCCGCTAGGTCCCACCCACTTCTAGGCCCCGCCCACTTCTGCTAGGCCCTGTCCACTTCTAGGCCCCGCCCACTTCCGCTAGGTCCCACCCACTTCTAGGCCCCGCCCACTTCTGCTAGGTCCCACCCACTTCTAGGCCCCGCCCACTTCTGCTAGGCCCTGTCCACTTCTAGGCCCCGCCCACTTCCGCTAGGTCCCGTCCACTTCTAGGCCCCGCCCACTTCTGCTAGGTCCCACCCACTTCTAGGCCCCGCCCACTTCTGCTAGGCCCTGTCCACTTCTAGGCCCCGCCCACTTCCGCTAGGTCCCACCCACTTCTAGGCCCCGCCCACTTCCGCTAGGTCCCACCCACTTCTAGGCCCCGCCCACTTCTGCTAGGCCCTGTCCACTTCTAGGCCCTGCCCACTTGCCCTAGGCCCTGTCCACTTCTAGGCCCCGCCCACTTCCGCTAGGTCCCACCCACTTCTAGGCCCCGCCCACTTCTGCTAGGCCCTGTCCACTTCTAGGCCCTGCCCACTTGCCCTAGGCCCTGTCCACTTCTAGGCCCCGCCCACTTCCGCTAGGTCCCACCCACTTCTAGGCCCCGCCCACTTCTGCTAGGCCCTGTCCACTTCTAGGCCCTGCCCACTTCCGCTAGGTCCCACCCACTTCTAGGCCCTGTCCACTTCTAGGCCCCGCCCACTTCCGCTAGGTCCCACCCACTTCTAGGCCCCGCCCACTTCTGCTAGGCCCTGTCCACTTCTAGGCCCCGCCCACTTCCGCTAGGTCCCACCCACTTCTAGGCCCCGCCCACTTCTGCTAGGCCCTGTCCACTTCTAGGCCCTGCCCACTTCCGCTAGGTCCCACCCACTTCTAGGCCCTGTCCACTTCTAGGCCCCGCCCACTTCCGCTAGGTCCCACCCACTTCTAGGCCCCGCCCACTTCTGCTAGGCCCTGTCCACTTCTAGGCCCCGCCCACTTCCGCTAGGTCCCACCCACTTCTAGGCCCCGCCCACTTCTGCTAGGCCCTGTCCACTTCTAGGCCCTGCCCACTTCCGCTAGGTCCCACCCACTTCTAGGCCCTGTCCACTTCTAGGCCCCGCCCACTTCCGCTAGGTCCCACCCACTTCTAGGCCCCGCCCACTTCTGCTAGGCCCTGTCCACTTCTAGGCCCCGCCCACTTCCGCTAGGTCCCACCCACTTCTAGGCCCCGCCCACTTCTGCTAGGCCCTGTCCACTTCTAGGCCCTGCCCACTTCCGCTAGGTCCCACCCACTTCTAGGCCCTGTCCACTTCTAGGCCCCGCCCACTTCCGCTAGGTCCCACCCACTTCTAGGCCCCGCCCACTTCTGCTAGGCCCTGTCCACTTCTAGGCCCCGCCCACTTCCGCTAGGTCCCACCCACTTCTAGGCCCCGCCCACTTCTGCTAGGCCCTGTCCACTTCTAGGCCCCGCCCACTTCCGCTAGGTCCCACCCACTTCTAGGCCCCGCCCACTTCTGCTAGGCCCTGTCCACTTCTAGGCCCCGCCCACTTCCGCTAGGTCCCACCCACTTCTAGGCCCCGCCCACTTCTGCTAGGCCCTGTCCACTTCTAGGCCCTGCCCACTTGCCCTAGGCCCTGTCCACTTCTAGGCCCCGCCCACTTCCGCTAGGTCCCACCCACTTCTAGGCCCCGCCCACTTCTGCTAGGCCCTGTCCACTTCTAGGCCCTGCCCACTTGCCCTAGGCCCTGTCCACTTCTAGGCCCCGCCCACTTCCGCTAGGTCCCACCCACTTCTAGGCCCCGCCCACTTCTGCTAGGCCCTGTCCACTTCTAGGCCCCGCCCACTTCCGCTAGGTCCCACCCACTTCTAGGCCCCGCCCACTTCTAGGCCCCGCCCACTTCCGCTAGGTCCCACCCACTTCTAGGCCCCGCCCACTTCTGCTAGGCCCTGTCCACTTCTAGGCCCCGCCCACTTCCGCTAGGTCCCACCCACTTCTAGGCCCCGCCCACTTCTAGGCCCTGCCCACTTCCGCTAGGTCCCACCCACTTCTAGGCCCTGTCCACTTCTAGGCCCCGCCCACTTCCGCTAGGTCCCACCCACTTCTAGGCCCCGCCCACTTCTGCTAGGCCCTGTCCACTTCTAGGCCCCGCCCACTTCCGCTAGGTCCCACCCACTTCTAGGCCCCGCCCACTTCTGCTAGGCCCTGTCCACTTCTAGGCCCTGCCCACTTCCGCTAGGTCCCACCCACTTCTAGGCCCTGTCCACTTCTAGGCCCCGCCCACTTCCGCTAGGTCCCACCCACTTCTAGGCCCCGCCCACTTCCGCTAGGTCCCACCCACTTCTAGGCCCTGTCCACTTCTAGGCCCCGCCCACTTCCGCTAGGTCCCACCCACTTCTAGGCCCCGCCCACTTCTGCTAGGCCCTGTCCACTTCTAGGCCCTGCCCACTTCCGCTAGGTCCCACCCACTTCTAGGCCCCGCCCACTTCTGCTAGGCCCTGTCCACTTCTAGGCCCTGCCCACTTCCGCTAGGTCCCACCCACTTCTAGGCCCCGCCCACTTCTGCTAGGCCCTGTCCACTTCTAGGCCCTGCCCACTTCCGCTAGGTCCCACCCACTTCTAGGCCCCGCCCACTTCTGCTAGGCCCTGTCCACTTCTAGGCCCCGCCCACTTCCGCTAGGTCCCACCCACTTCTAGGCCCCGCCCACTTCTGCTAGGCCCTGTCCACTTCTAGGCCCCGCCCACTTCCGCTAGGTCCCACCCACTTCTAGGCCCTGTCCACTTCTAGGCCCCGCCCACTTCCGCTAGGTCCCACCCACTTCTAGGCCCCGCCCACTTCTGCTAGGCCCTGTCCACTTCTAGGCCCTGCCCACTTCCGCTAGGTCCCACCCACTTCTAGGCCCCGCCCACTTCTGCTAGGCCCTGTCCACTTCTAGGCCCTGCCCACTTCCGCTAGGTCCCACCCACTTCTAGGCCCCGCCCACTTCTGCTAGGCCCTGTCCACTTCTAGGCCCTGCCCACTTCCGCTAGGTCCCACCCACTTCTAGGCCCTGTCCACTTCTAGGCCCCGCCCACTTCCGCTAGGTCCCACCCACTTCTAGGCCCCGCCCACTTCTGCTAGGCCCTGTCCACTTCTAGGCCCCGCCCACTTCTAGGCCCCGCCCACTTCTGCTAGGCCCTGTCCACTTCTAGGCCCTGCCCACTTCCGCTAGGTCCCACCCACTTCTAGGCCCTGTCCACTTCTAGGCCCCGCCCACTTGCCCTAGGCCCTGTCCACTTCTAGGCCCCGCCCACTTCTAGGCCCCGCCCACTTCTGCTAGGCCCTGTCCACTTCTAGGCCCTGCCCACTTGCCCTAGGCCCTGTCCACTTCTAGGCCCCGCCCACTTCCGCTAGGTCCCACCCACTTCTAGGCCCCGCCCACTTCTGCTAGGCCCTGTCCACTTCTAGGCCCTGCCCACTTGCCCTAGGCCCTGTCCACTTCTAGGCCCCGCCCACTTCCGCTAGGTCCCACCCACTTCTAGGCCCCGCCCACTTCTGCTAGGCCCTGTCCACTTCTAGGCCCTGCCCACTTCCGCTAGGTCCCACCCACTTCTAGGCCCTGTCCACTTCTAGGCCCCGCCCACTTCCGCTAGGTCCCACCCACTTCTAGGCCCCGCCCACTTCTGCTAGGCCCTGTCCACTTCTAGGCCCCGCCCACTTCTAGGCCCCGCCCACTTCTGCTAGGCCCTGTCCACTTCTAGGCCCTGCCCACTTCCGCTAGGTCCCACCCACTTCTAGGCCCTGTCCACTTCTAGGCCCCGCCCACTTGCCCTAGGCCCTGTCCACTTCTAGGCCCCGCCCACTTCTAGGCCCCGCCCACTTCTGCTAGGCCCTGTCCACTTCTAGGCCCTGCCCACTTGCCCTAGGCCCTGTCCACTTCTAGGCCCCGCCCACTTCCGCTAGGTCCCACCCACTTCTAGGCCCCGCCCACTTCTGCTAGGCCCTGTCCACTTCTAGGCCCCGCCCACTTCTAGGCCCCGCCCACTTCTGCTAGGCCCTGTCCACTTCTAGGCCCCGCCCACTTCTAGGCCCCGCCCACTTGCCCTAGGCCCTGTCCACTTCTAGGCCCCGCCCACTTCTAGGCCCCGCCCACTTCTGCTAGGCCCTGTCCACTTCTAGGCCCTGCCCACTTGCCCTAGGCCCTGTCCACTTCTAGGCCCCGCCCACTTCCGCTAGGTCCCACCCACTTCTAGGCCCCGCCCACTTCTGCTAGGCCCTGTCCACTTCTAGGCCCCGCCCACTTCCGCTAGGTCCCACCCACTTCTAGGCCCTGTCCACTTCTAGGCCCCGCCCACTTCCGCTAGGTCCCACCCACTTCTAGGCCCTGTCCACTTCTAGGCCCCGCCCACTTCCGCTAGGTCCCACCCACTTCTAGGCCCTGTCCACTTCTAGGCCCCGCCCACTTCCGCTAGGTCCCACCCACTTCTAGGCCCTGTCCACTTCTAGGCCCTGCCCACTTCCGCTAGGTCCCACCCACTTCTAGGCCCTGTCCACTTCTAGGCCCTGCCCACTTCCGCTAGGTCCCACCCACTTCTAGGCCCTGTCCACTTCTAGGCCCCGCCCACTTCCGCTAGGTCCCACCCACTTCTAGGCCCTGTCCACTTCTAGGCCCTGCCCACTTCCGCTAGGTCCCACCCACTTCTAGGCCCCGCCCACTTCCGCTAGGTCCCACCCACTTCTAGGCCCCGCCCACTTCTGCTAGGCCCTGTCCACTTCTAGGCCCTGCCCACTTCCGCTAGGTCCCACCCACTTCTAGGCCCTGTCCACTTCTAGGCCCCGCCCACTTCCGCTAGGTCCCACCCACTTCTAGGCCCCGCCCACTTCTGCTAGGCCCTGTCCACTTCTAGGCCCCGCCCACTTCTAGGCCCCGCCCACTTCTGCTAGGCCCTGTCCACTTCTAGGCCCCGCCCACTTCTAGGCCCCGCCCACTTGCCCTAGGCCCTGTCCACTTCTAGGCCCCGCCCACTTCTAGGCCCCGCCCACTTCTGCTAGGCCCTGTCCACTTCTAGGCCCTGCCCACTTGCCCTAGGCCCTGTCCACTTCTAGGCCCCGCCCACTTCCGCTAGGTCCCACCCACTTCTAGGCCCCGCCCACTTCTGCTAGGCCCTGTCCACTTCTAGGCCCCGCCCACTTCCGCTAGGTCCCACCCACTTCTAGGCCCTGTCCACTTCTAGGCCCCGCCCACTTCCGCTAGGTCCCACCCACTTCTAGGCCCCGCCCACTTCTGCTAGGCCCTGTCCACTTCTAGGCCCTGCCCACTTCCGCTAGGTCCCACCCACTTCTAGGCCCTGTCCACTTCTGCTAGGCCCTGTCCACTTCTAGGCCCTGCCCACTTCCGCTAGGTCCCACCCACTTCTAGGCCCCGCCCACTTCTGCTAGGCCCTGTCCACTTCTAGGCCCTGCCCACTTCCGCTAGGTCCCACCCACTTCTAGGCCCTGTCCACTTCTGCTAGGCCCTGTCCACTTCTAGGCCCTGCCCACTTCCGCTAGGTCCCACCCACTTCTAGGCCCCGCCCACTTCTGCTAGGCCCTGTCCACTTCTAGGCCCTGCCCACTTCCGCTAGGTCCCACCCACTTCTAGGCCCCGCCCACTTCTGCTAGGCCCTGTCCACTTCTAGGCCCTGCCCACTTCCGCTAGGTCCCACCCACTTCTAGGCCCTGTCCACTTCTAGGCCCCGCCCACTTCCGCTAGGTCCCACCCACTTCTAGGCCCCGCCCACTTCTGCTAGGCCCTGTCCACTTCTAGGCCCCGCCCACTTCTAGGCCCCGCCCACTTCTGCTAGGCCCTGTCCACTTCTAGGCCCCGCCCACTTCTAGGCCCCGCCCACTTGCCCTAGGCCCTGTCCACTTCTAGGCCCCGCCCACTTCTAGGCCCCGCCCACTTCTGCTAGGCCCTGTCCACTTCTAGGCCCTGCCCACTTGCCCTAGGCCCTGTCCACTTCTAGGCCCCGCCCACTTCCGCTAGGTCCCACCCACTTCTAGGCCCCGCCCACTTCTGCTAGGCCCTGTCCACTTCTAGGCCCCGCCCACTTGCCCTAGGCCCTGTCCACTTCTAGGCCCTGCCCACTTCTAGGCCCCGCCCACTTCTGCTAGGCCCTGTCCACTTCTAGGCCCCGCCCACTTCTAGGCCCCGCCCACTTCTGCTAGGCCCTGTCCACTTCTAGGCCCCTCCCACTTCTAGGCCCCGCCCACTTGCCCTAGGCCCTGTCCACTTCTAGGCCCTGCCCACTTCTAGGCCCCGCCCACTTCTGCTAGGCCCTGTCCACTTCTAGGCCCTGCCCACTTGCCCTAGGCCCTGTCCACTTCTAGGCCCCGCCCACTTCCGCTAGGTCCCACCCACTTCTAGGCCCCGCCCACTTCTGCTAGGCCCTGTCCACTTCTAGGCCCCGCCCACTTCCGCTAGGTCCCACCCACTTCTAGGCCCTGTCCACTTCTAGGCCCCGCCCACTTCCGCTAGGTCCCACCCACTTCTAGGCCCCGCCCACTTCTGCTAGGCCCCGCCCACTTCTAGGCCCCGCCCACTTGCCCTAGGCCCTGTCCACTTCTAGGCCCCGCCCACTTGCCCTAGGCCCTGTCCACTTCTAGGCCCCGCCCACTTCTAGGCCCCGCCCACTTCTGCTAGGCCCTGTCCACTTCTAGGCCCTGCCCACTTGCCCTAGGCCCTGTCCACTTCTAGGCCCCGCCCACTTCCGCTAGGTCCCACCCACTTCTAGGCCCCGCCCACTTCTGCTAGGCCCTGTCCACTTCTAGGCCCTGCCCACTTGCCCTAGGCCCTGTCCACTTCTAGGCCCCGCCCACTTCCGCTAGGTCCCACCCACTTCTAGGCCCCGCCCACTTCTGCTAGGCCCTGTCCACTTCTAGGCCCTGCCCACTTCCGCTAGGTCCCACCCACTTCTAGGCCCTGTCCACTTCTAGGCCCCGCCCACTTCCGCTAGGTCCCACCCACTTCTAGGCCCCGCCCACTTCTGCTAGGCCCTGTCCACTTCTAGGCCCTGCCCACTTGCCCTAGGCCCTGTCCACTTCTAGGCCCCGCCCACTTCCGCTAGGTCCCACCCACTTCTAGGCCCCGCCCACTTCTGCTAGGCCCTGTCCACTTCTAGGCCCTGCCCACTTCCGCTAGGTCCCACCCACTTCTAGGCCCTGTCCACTTCTAGGCCCCGCCCACTTCCGCTAGGTCCCACCCACTTCTAGGCCCCGCCCACTTCCGCTAGGTCCCACCCACTTCTAGGCCCTGTCCACTTCTAGGCCCCGCCCACTTCCGCTAGGTCCCACCCACTTCTTCTAGGCCCCACCCCTTCTAGGCCTCGCCCACTTCTTCTAGGCCCCACCCCTTCTAGGCCTCGCCCACTTCTTCTAGGCCCCACCCCTTCTAGGCCTCGCCCACTTCCGCTAGGTCCCACCCACTTATAGGCCCCGCCCACTTCCCCTAACTCCCACCCACTTCTAGGCCCTGCCCACTTGCCCTAGGCCCCACCCCTTCTAGGCCCTGCCCACTTCCTCTAGGCACCACCCCCTTCCCTAGGACCCACCCACTTCTTCTAGGCCCCACCCCCTTTTCTATGCCCCGCCCCCTTCCCTATGCCCCGCCCCTCCCTCCAGGCCCCGCCCCCTCCCTGCTCCCTGGTGGGCCTACCTGGTGCTGGGCCTCCTCGAGGTTCCCGCTGGCCCAGAGGGAGAGGCCCAGGCCGTGCCGGATCCGGGCCTCGTCCTCCCGCAGGCACAGCTGCTCCGCCAGGCGAAGGCCTAGCACAGCAAGGAGAAAGAATGAGGGACAGCGGCGGACACTCCACCCCCCCCCCCCCCCCGACCCCCTCAGGAGCAGTCAGTGTCTGCTACACCCCTTGTCAGCGGTCACTCCACCCCTCGGTGGACACAAAGACCCACTTCAGCAACAGTCTCACCCCCTTGGGAGCTTGTCAGTGGTCACTCCACCCCTCGGTGGACACATTGACCCACTTCACTGATAATCCCGCTCCCTTGGGAGCTGTCAGCGGTCACTCCACTGACAATTGGGAAAGGGTCTCCATAGGAATGTATTATGAGAAATCCCCATAGGAATGCATTGGAAGAAATCCCCATAGGAATGCATTGGGAAAGAGCTCCATAGGAATACATTACCATAGGAATTACCATAGGAATACATTGGGAGAAATCCCCATAGGAATGCATTAAGGACAATCCCCATAGGAATGCATTGGGAAAGAGCCCCATAGGAATGCATTACCATAGGAATACATTGGGAGAAATCCCCATAGGAATGCATTGGGAAAGGGTCTCCATAGGAATGTATTATGAGAAATCCCCATAGGAATGCATTAAGGACCATCCCCATAGGAATGCATTGGGAAAGAGCCCCATAGGAATGCATTGGAGGGAGTCCCCATAGGAATCCATAGGGAGGGATACCCATAGGGAAGCATTAAGGACAATCCCCATAGGAAGGCATTGGGAAATCAATCCTGATTTCAGCGGTCACTCCACCCCTTGGTGGACACATGGACCCACTCCACCGACAATCCCACCCCCTTGGGAGCGGTCAGCGATCATCCTTTGACCCTCCAACTGGTCAGTCCACACAATTGGAAGGGGTCAGTGGTCACCTCACCTTCCTGGAGGTACATGACGGCCTGGGCGTGGTTGCGGAGGGCGTGGTGGGCGCGTCCGAGGGCGGCGTAGGCGTCGGCCTTGGCGGGGAGGTCCCCGGTCTGGGCGGCCAGGCTGAGCCTCTGCTCGTGGGCCTGGAGGGCGCGGGGCAGGTCCCCCAGGGCCTCGTGGGCCAGGCCCAGCTCCGCGTACGCCCGCCCCGCCGCCCCCGCGTCCCCCGCCTCCTCCGCCGCCGCCAGACCCGCCCCGCACAGCGCCAGCGCCCCCCGCGCGTCCCCCCGCCGCCGGGCCAGCGCCCCCAGCGCCCGCGAGGCCTCCCCCGCCGCCGCCCGGTCCCCCCCGCTCCCGCCACAGCCCCGCCGCCCGCTCCAGGCACGAGGAGGCCGCCTCCAGGTTGCCCAGCAGCCCGTGCGCCCGGCCCAGGTCCCCAAAGGCCTCCGCCCGGGACCCCGGCCCCCCGCCGGAGCCCCCCTCGAAGGCGCACACCAGCCGCTTCTCCAGGCACACCAGCGACTGAGACAGGCTCCCCAGGGACCTGGCAAGGCAAAAAGGATGGTAAGATAACAAACTACTACTGGTAATATCTATATATATAAAAGAGTTATGGCATCGCGGCAGCGCACAAAACAATATAATACAATATACTACTGATAATAATACAATAGTATAATATTATAAACTACTACTACTGACAACAATATATTATAACATCTATATATATAAAAGAGTGATGGCATCACGGCAGCGCACAAAACAATATAATACAATATACTACTGATAATAATACAATAGTATAATATTATAAACTACTACTACTGACAACAATATATTATAACATCTATATATATAAATGAGTGATGGCATCACGGCAGCGCACAAAACAATATAATACAATATACTATTGATAATAATACAATAGTATAATATTATAAACTACTACTACTGACAACAATATATTATAACATCTATATATATAAAAGAGTGATGGCATCACGGCAGCGCACAAAACAATATAATACAATATACTACTGATAATAATACAATAGTATAATATTATAAACTACTACTACTGACAACAATATATTATAACATCTATATATATAAAAGAGTGATGGCATCACGGCAGCGCACAAAACAATATAATACAATATACTACTGATAATAATACAATAGTATAATATTATAAACTACTACTACTGACAACAATATATTATAACATCTATATATATAAAAGAGTGATGGCATCACGGCAGCGCACAAAACAATATAATACAATATACTACTGATAATAATACAATAGTATAATATTATAAACTACTACTACTGACAACAATATATTATAACATCTATATATATAAAAGAGTGATGGCATCACGGCAGCGGACAAAACAATATAATACAATATACTACTGATAATAATACAATAGTATAATATTATAAACTACTACTACTGACAACAATATATTATAACATCTATATATATAAAAGAGTGATGGCATCACGGCAGCGGACAAAACAATATAATACAATATACTACTGATAATAATACAATAGTATGATATTATATACTACTACTACTGACAACAATATATTATAACATAACATCTATCTATATATATAAAAGAGTGATGGCATCACGGCAATTCACAAAACAACAAAAGTACAGGCCCCCCAACCTCAAGATAACAAACTACTGCTGGTAATATAATATTATAATACAATATACTACTGATAATAATACAATAGTATAATATTGTAAACTACTACTACTGACAACAATATATTATAACATAACATCTATCTATATATATAAAAGAGTGATGGCATCACGGCCTCAATACTTTATTTCCCATCCCACCATTGCCACAGCAACGCGTGGCCGGGCACAGCTAGTAATATTATAATACAATATACTACTGATAATAATACAATAGTATAATATTATAAACTACTACTACTGACAACAATATATTATAACATAACATCTATCTATATCTATATATATAAAAGAGTGATGGCATCACGGCAATTCACAAAACAACAAAAGTCCAGGCCCCCCAACCTCAAGATAACAAACTACTGCTGGTAATATAATATTATAATACAATATACTACTGATAATAATACAATAGTATAATATTATAAACTACTACTACTGACAACAATATATTATAACATAACATCTATCTATATATATAAAAGAGTGATGGCATCACGGCCTCAATACTTTATTTCCCATCCCACCATTGCCACAGCAACGCGTGGCCGGGCACAGCTAGTAATATTATAATACAATATACTACTGATAATAATACAATAGCATAATATTATAAACTACTACTACTGACAACAATATATTATAACATAACATCTATCTATATATATAAAAGAGTGATGGCATCACGGCAATTCACAAAACAACAAAAGTACAGGCCCCCCAACCTCAAGATAACAAACTACTGCTGGTAATATAATATTATAATACAATATACTACTGATAATAATACAATAGTATAATATTATAAACTACTACTACTGACAACAATATATTATAACATAACATCTATCTATATATATAAAAGAGTGATGGCATCACGGCCTCAATACTTTATTTCCCATCCCACCATTGCCACAGCAACGCGTGGCCGGGCACAGCTAGTAATATTATAATACAATATACTACTGATAATAATACAATAGTATAATATTATAAACTACTACTACTGACAACAATATATTATAACATAACATCTATCTATATATATAAAAGAGTGATGGCATCACGGCCTCAATACTTTATTTCCCATCCCACCATTGCCACAGCAACGCGTGGCCGGGCACAGCTAGTAATATTATAATACAATATACTACTGATAATAATACAATAGTATAATATTATAAACTACTACTACTGACAACAATATATTATAACATAACATCTATCTATATATATAAAAGAGTGATGGCATCACGGCCTCAATACTTTATTTCCCATCCCACCATTGCCACAGCAACGCGTGGCCGGGCACAGCTAGTAATATTATAATACAATATACTACTGATAATAATACAATAGTATAATATTATAAACTACTACTACTGACAACAATATATTATAACATAACATCTATCTATATATATAAAAGAGTGATGGCATCACGGCCTCAATACTTTATTTCCCATCCCACCATTGCCACAGCAACGCGTGGCCGGGCACAGCTAGTAATATTATAATACAATATACTACTGATAATAATACAATAGTATAATATTATAAACTACTACTACTGACAACAATATATTATAACATAACATCTATCTATATATATAAAAGAGTGATGGCATCACGGCCTCAATACTTTATTTCCCATCCCACCATTGCCACAGCAACGCGTGGCCGGGCACAGCTAGTAATATTATAATACAATATACTACTGATAATAATACAATAGTATAATATTATAAACTACTACTACTGACAACAATATATTATAACATAACATCTATCTATATCTATATATATAAAAGAGTGATGGCATCACGGCAATTCACAAAACAACAAAAGTACAGGCCCCCCAACCTCAAGATAACAAACTACTGCTGGTAATATCTATATATATAAAAGAGTGATGGCATCACGGCAGCGGACAAAACAACAAAAGTAAACACCCCACAACCTCGAAAATTGACAGCACAACCCCTCATCCATGCCTCTAGGTTGATACAACAAAAAGAAAAGAAAAATGAAGTCCTCATTAGAGGGAGAGGAATAATTGCTTTTATCCAATTGCTGCCAGTTAGAAGGCTAAGCTCCGCGCACTTGGTCTCCTAGCAACCTACTCAGCCCAGGGGACAGGCACAGTTAGGCCTCACTTAGGCCTTTTTCACAGATTATCAGATTTGAACTGGATTATATGGCAGTGTAGACTCAAGGCCCTTCCACACAGCTATATAACCCATTTAGAATCTTGTATTATCTGCTTTGAACTGTATTATCTTGACTCCACACTGCCATATAATCCACTTCAGTGTGCATGCTAAACATAAAGACAACCATACAACAGACATTCAATACCACCACTACCTCAACAATTTCTCACCAACACCACCAGACAAGGCCACAGCAACGCGTGGCCGGGCACAGCTAGTAGTATTATATTATAATATAATACACTACTACTACTACTGATAATATTATAATTTAATATACTACTACTGATAATATAACATACTACTACTATATCATAATATTATAACATAATATGCTACTAATAATATATTATATTATACTGATATACTATAGTATTATATTATAATATAATACACTACTACTACTACTGATATTATAATTTAATATACTACTACTGATAATATAACATACTACTACTATATCATAATATTATAACATAATATGCTACTAATAATATATTATATTATACTGATATACTATAGTATTATATTATAATATAATACACTACTACTACTACTGATAATATTATAATTTAATATACTACTACTGATAATATAACATACTACTACTATATCATAATATTACAACATAATATACTACTAATAATATATTATATTATACTGATATACTATAGTATTATACTATAATACTAGCTGTGCCCGGCCATGCGTTGCTGTGGCAAAGTGGTGGTGGTATTGGTTAAAAGTTCTTGTGGAATTTTTATTTGACGTTATTTGTTTTTTTTTAAATTAATTTTATTGTCACTTATCTTTTTTATTTATTATATTTTATTATTTTGTTGTATTATTTTTAGTCATTTTGTTATAGTATTTTATTGTATTAATTATTTTAGTGTTTTTCATAATTTTTTATTGTCTTATTTGTATTTATTTTTTATCATTATTTTATTAACACTGGGCTGAGTGGGTTGCTAGGAGACCAAGTGGGCGGAGCTTAGCCTTGTAACTGGCAGCAATTGGATAAAAACTATTATTCCTCTCCCTCTAATTAGGAATTTATTTTTCTTTTCTTTTTGTTGTATCAACCTAGAGGCATGGATGAGGGGTTGTGATGTCAATTTTCGAGGTTGTGGGGTGTTTACTTTTGTTGTTTTGTCCGCTGCCGTGATGCCATCACTCTTTTATATATATAGATATTATCTGCTTTGAACTGGGTTATCTTGACTCCACACTGCCATATAATCCACTTCAGTGTGCAGTCGGAGACAACTGGACTTAATGTCAGGAGAAAACCTTTAGCCTTGACCTTAACTACCACCAATTCCTCAATACTTTATTTCCCAGACCACCAGCTAGTATAATATAATATAATATACTACTACTGATAAGTGCAAAAACAACAACAACAATGAAAGAACAACACAATATTTAAAAATAAAAACAATTTTAACCAACATACATTTATCAGGATTTCAATGGGAAGTGTGCTCCTGCTTCTGGCCAATGAGATAGTCAAGTTAATTAGGGTTGTTGTTGTTGTTGTTGTTGTTGTTGTGTGCCTTCAAGACATTTCAGACTTTGGGTGAGCCTAAGTCTAAAATTTATTTATTATTTATTTACTGCATTTATTTACTACATTTGTATCACACCCTTCTCACCCCAAGGGGCACTTACAAATTATATGCACATACAATATATTATATTATTAGCATAGCACAATATTAGCATTATATATTACTATATTGAACTATACCACTATACTGTAATATTATTAGTAATATTATATGTAATATAGAATATATAATTAATATTATTATATGGTATTATTATTAGTGTTATATTGTATTACATTATAATATTATTATCAACATTATATGTACATACAATATATTATATTACTAGCATCGCACCATATTAGCATTATATATTACTATATTGAACTATACCACTATACTGTAATATTATTAGTAATATTATATGTAATATAGAATATATAATTAATATTATTATATGGTATTATTATTAGTGTTATATTGTATTACATTATAATATTATTATCAACATTATATGTATATACAATATATTATATTATAAAACTGAGGGCGGGGGCCAGGTCAATGACCTCGGAGGGCCTTAGTTTGGGGACCCCTGCACTATAGTATTATATTATAATATAATACACTACTACTACTACTGATAATATTATAATTTAATATACTACTACTGCTAATATTATATGAATCCGACCTGTGTGCGGCGCCCAGCCCGCGGTAGGCCTTCTCCTGCTCGTCGTTGCGCTGCAGGGCCTGCCCGGCGGAGAGGTGCTTCTCGTAGTTCCGGGCGGCCTCCTCGAAGTCCCCGAGGGCCATGTAGCAGTCCCCGAGGTGCCCGTGCGCCCGGCCCCGGTCCAGCGTGGCCTGGGCTCCGGCGCTCTGCTGCAGGGCCGCCAGCTGCCTCTCGAAGAACCCCACCGCCTCCTCGTGCGCCCCTGCGTTCATCCGGGCGATGCCCATGTTGCCGTACGCGCGGGACTCCGCTTCCGGGTCCTGCAGCCCGCGCGCCAGCTCCAGCTGCGCCTCATAGCACTTGAACGCCATGTTGTACTTCCCGAGCGCCACGTAAACAGAGGCGAGATGCGCCTCCGCGCGACACTCCCCGGCCGCGTCTGACGCTTCCTGATACGCCTCCAGTTCCCGGGTGAAGTAGCCCATGGCCTTGTCGTACTCCTTCAACGCGCGGTACGCCGACCCCAGCGCGGCGTAGGCGGCGGCCTCGAGGCAGCGGCGGCCATCTTGGATCGCGACGTCGAGCTGCTCCTCGTAGAGCTTGATGGCGGAATGATAGTCCTTTCTGTCCATGGCGATGTCGCCGAGGTTGCCCAGCGCGCGGAATTTGGCGGTCGCGTTGCCGAGCGAGAGCGACAGGAAGTGCTTCTGGCACTCCTCCGCCTTGTTGTCGTTGCGCAACGCCTTGTACGCCAGACCCAAATTACAATACGCCTTCGCTTGGCTCAACGAGTCGTCCAGATCCTTCGCCAACCCGAGATCCATCTCGTAATATTTCACGGCGTCGGCGTAATTCCCGAGCGCGTAGTGCGCGTAGGCGAGGTTGTGGCAGATCTTCCCCTCGCCCTCCAGGTCCTGCAGGTCGGGCGCCAAACGTAAGTACGACTCGTAATACGGCACGGCCTCCGAGAATTCGTTCCGCGAGCAATAAAAGTTTCCGAGATTTGCCAACGCGCGGGACTCGCTGTGGGCGTCGCGCATCTCGCGGGCGATGGTGAGGTGGTGGCGGTAGTGCTGGAGGGCGCGGTCGAAGGCGCCCAGGGCCTGGTAGGCGACGGCCATGTTGCCGTGGGTGGCGGCCTGGGAGGGGCGGTCGGCCACCTCGAGGGAGATCTGGAGCTCCTGGCGGTGGAAGCGCAGCGCCTCCTCGAACCGGCCGAGGGCGCTGTAGGCATTGCCCATGTTGCCGAAGGCCCGGCCCTGCGCCGCGTAGTCCGAGAGCTCCTGCGCGATGGCCAAGTGCGCCTGGTGCAAGCGCAGCGCCCCCTGGAAGTCCCCCTGCAGCTGGTGCAGGATGCCTGCAATGAAAATAGGGAGGAGAGTTTTGGAATCCCAGAGGCCACCAGGTCCATGCAGGGCAATGGGAAGAGGGAGGAGAGTTTTGGAATCCCAGAGGCCGCCAGGTCCATGCAGGGCAATGGGAAGAGAGGAGAGTTTTGGAATCCCAGAGGCCGCCAGGTCCATGCAGGGCAATGGGAAGGGAGGAGAGTTTTGGAATCCCAGAGGCCGCCAGGTCCATGCAGGGCAATGGGAAGGAAGGAGAGTTTTGGAATCCCAGAGGCCGCCAGGTCCATGCAGGGCAATGGGAAGGGAGGAGAGTTTTGGAATCCCAGAGGCCGCCAGGTCCATGCAGGGCAATGGGAAGGAAGGAGAGTTTTGGAATCCCAGAGGCCGCCAGGTCCATGCAGGGCAATGGGAAGGGAGGAGAGTTTTGGAATCCCAGAGGCCGCCAGGTCCATGCAGGGCAATGGGAAGGGAGGAGAGTTTTGGAATCCCAGAGGCCACCAGGTCCATGCAGGGCAATGGGAAGGGAGGAGAGTTTTGGAATCCCAGAGGCCACCAGGTCCATGCAGGGCAATGGGAAGGGAGGAGAGTTTTGGAATCCCAGAGGCCACCAGGTCCATGCAGGGCAATGGGAAGGGAGGAGAGTTTTGGAATCCCAGAGGCCGCCAGGTCCATGCAGGGCAATGGGAAGAGGGAGGAGAGTTTTGGAATCCCAGAGGCCAACAGGTCCATGCAGGGCAATGGGAAGAGGGAGGAGAGTTTTGGAATCCCAGAGGCCAACAGGTCCATGCAGGGCAATGGGAAGAGGGAGGAGAGTTTTGGAATCCCAGAGGCCACCAGGTCCATGCAGGGCAATGGGAAGGGAGGAGAGTTTTGGAATCCCAGAGGCCACCAGGTCCATGCAGGGCAATGGGAAGGGAGGAGAGTTTTGGAATCCCAGAGGCCGCCAGGTCCATGCAGGGCAATGGGAAGGGAGGAGAGTTTTGGAATCCCAGAGGCCACCAGGTCCATGCAGGGCAATGGGAAGAGGGAGGAGAGTTTTGGAATCCCAGAGGCCAACAGGTCCATGCAGGGCAATGGGAAGAGGGAGGAGAGTTTTGGAATCCCAGAGGCCAACAGGTCCATGCAGGGCAATGGGAAGAGGGAGGAGAGTTTTGGAATCCCAGAGGCCGCCAGGTCCATGCAGGGCAATGGGAAGAGGAAGGAGAGTTTTGGAATCCCAGAGGCCAACAGGTCCATGCAGGGCAAAGGGAAGGGAGGAGAGTTTTGGAATCCCAGAGGCCACCAGGTCCATGCAGGGCAATGGGAAGAAGGAGGAGAGTTTTGGAATCCCAGAGGCCGCCAGGTCCATGCAGGGCAATGGGAAGAGGAAGGAGAGTTTTGGAATCCCAGAGGCCGCCAGGTCCATGCAGGGCAATGGGAAGGGAGGAGAGTTTTGGAATCCCAGAGGCCGCCAGGTCCATGCAGGACAATGGGAAGGGAGGAGAGTTTTGGAATCCCAGAGGCCGCCAGGTCCATGCAGGGCAAAGGGAAGGGAGGAGAGTTTTGGAATCCCAGAGGCCACCAGGTCCATGCAGGGCAAAGGGAAGGGAGAAGAGTTTTGGAATCCCAGAGGCCACCAGGTCCATGCAGGGCAATGGGAAGGGAGGAGAGTTTTGGAATCCCAGAGGCCGCCAGGTCCATGCAGGGCAATGGGAAGGGAGGAGAGTTTTGGAATCCCAGAGGCCGCCAGGTCCATGCAGGGCAATGGGAAGGGAAGAGAGTTTTGGAATCCCAGAGGCCGCCAGGTCCATGCAGGGCAAAGGGAAGGGAGGAGAGTTTTGGAATCCCAGAGGCCGCCAGGTCCATGCAGGGCAATGGGAAGGGAGGAGAGTTTTGGAATCCCAGAGGCCGCCAGGTCCATGCAGGGCAAAGGGAAGGGAGAAGAGTTTTGGAATCCCAGAGGCCGCCAGGTCCATGCAGGGCAATGGGAAGAGGGAGGAGAGTTTTGGAATCCCAGAGGCCGCCAGGTCCATGCAGGGCAATGGGAAGAGGGAGGAGAGTTTTGGAATCCCAGAGGCCACCAGGTCCATGCAGGGCAATGGGAAGAGGAAGGAGAGTTTTGGAATCCCAGAGGCCGCCAGGTCCATGCAGGGCAATGGGAAGGGAGGAGAGTTTTGGAATCCCAGAGGCCACCAGGTCCATGCAGGGCAATGGGAAGGGAGGAGAGTTTTGGAATCCCAGAGGCCGCCAGGTCCATGCAGGGCAATGGGAAGGGAGGAGAGTTTTGGAATCCCAGAGGCCACCAGGTCCATGCAGGGCAATGGGAAGAGGGAGGAGAGTTTTGGAATCCCAGAGGCCGCCAGGTCCATGCAGGGCAATGGGAAGGAAGGAGAGTTTTGGAATCCCAGAGGCCGCCAGGTCCATGCAGGGCAATGGGAAGGGAGGAGAGTTTTGGAATCCCAGAGGCCGCCAGGTCCATGCAGGGCAATGGGAAGGGAGGAGAGTTTTGGAATCCCAGAGGCCACCAGGTCCATGCAGGGCAATGGGAAGGGAGGAGAGTTTTGGAATCCCAGAGGCCACCAGGTCCATGCAGGGCAATGGGAAGGGAGGAGAGTTTTGGAATCCCAGAGGCCACCAGGTCCATGCAGGGCAATGGGAAGGGAGGAGAGTTTTGGAATCCCAGAGGCCGCCAGGTCCATGCAGGGCAATGGGAAGGGAGGAGAGTTTTGGAATCCCAGAGGCCACCAGGTCCATGCAGGGCAATGGGAAGAGGGAGGAGAGTTTTGGAATCCCAGAGGCCAACAGGTCCATGCAGGGCAATGGGAAGGGAGGAGAGTTTTGGAATCCCAGAGGCCACCAGGTCCATGCAGGGCAATGGGAAGGGAGGAGAGTTTTGGAATCCCAGAGGCCACCAGGTCCATGCAGGGCAATGGGAAGGGAGGAGAGTTTTGGAATCCCAGAGGCCGCCAGGTCCATGCAGGGCAATGGGAAGGGAGGAGAGTTTTGGAATCCCAGAGGCCACCAGGTCCATGCAGGGCAATGGGAAGAGGGAGGAGAGTTTTGGAATCCCAGAGGCCAACAGGTCCATGCAGGGCAATGGGAAGGAAGGAGAGTTTTGGAATCCCAGAGGCCGCCAGGTCCATGCAGGGCAATGGGAAGGGAGGAGAGTTTTGGAATCCCAGAGGCCGCCAGGTCCATGCAGGGCAATGGGAAGGGAGGAGAGTTTTGGAATCCCAGAGGCCGCCAGGTCCATGCAGGGCAATGGGAAGAGGGAGGAGAGTTTTGGAATCCCAGAGGCCGCCAGGTCCATGCAGGGCAATGGGAAGAGGGAGGAGAGTTTTGGAATCCCAGAGGCCGCCAGGTCCATGCAGGGCAATGGGATGAGGGAGGAGAGTTTTGGAATCCCAGAGGCCGCCAGGTCCATGCAGGGCAATGGGATGAGGGAGGAGAGTTTTGGAATCCCAGAGGCCGCCAGGTCCATGCAGGGCAATGGGAAGAGGGAGGAGAGTTTTGGAATCCCAGAGGCCACCAGGTCCATGCAGGGCAATGGGAAGAGGGAGGAGAGTTTTGGAATCCCAGAGGCCGCCAGGTCCATGCAGGGCAATGGGAAGAGGGAGGAGAGTTTTGGAATCCCAGAGGCCACCAGGTCCATGCAGGGCAATGGGAAGAGGGAGGAGAGTTTTGGAATCCCAGAGGCCGCCAGGTCCATGCAGGGCAATGGGAAGAAGGAGGACAGTTTTGGAATCCCAGAGGCCGCCAGGTCCATGCAGGGCAATGGGAAGAGGGAGGAGAGTTTTGGAATCCCAGAGGCTGCCAGGTCCATGCAGAGCAATGGGAAGAGGGAGGAGAGTTTTGGAATACCAGAGGCCGCCAGGTCCATGCAGAGCAATGGGAAGAGGGAGGAGAGTTTTGGAATCCCAGAGGCCGCCAGGTCCATGCAGAGCAATGGGAAGAGGGAGGAGAGTTTTGGAATCCCAGAGGCCGCCAGGTCCATGCAGAGCAATGGGAAGAGGGAGGAGAGTTTTGGAATCCCAGAGGCCGCCAGGTCCATGCAGGGCAATGGGAAGAGGGAGGAGAGTTTTGGAATCCCAGAGGCCACCAGGTCCATGCAGGGCAATGGGAAGAGGGAGGAGAGTTTTGGAATCCCAGAGGCCGCCAGGTCCATGCAGGGCAATGGGAAGAGGGAGGAGAGTTTTGGAATCCCAGAGGCCGCCAGGTCCATGCAGGGCAATGGGAAGAGGGAGGAGAGTTTTGGAATCCCAGAGGCCGCCAGGTCCATGCAGGGCAATGGGAAGAGGGAGGAGAGTTTTGGAATCCCAGAGGCCGCCAGGTCCATGCAGGGCAATGGGAAGAGGGAGGAGAGTTTTGGAATCCCAGAGGCCGCCAGGTCCATGCAGGGCAATGGGAAGAGGAAGGAGAGTTTTGGAATCCCAGAGGCCGCCAGGTCCATGCAGGGCAATGGGAAGAGGGAGGAGAGTTTTGGAATCCCAGAGGCCGCCAGGTCCATGCAGGGCAATGGGAAGACGGAGGAGAGTTTTGGAATCCCAGAGGCCACCAGGTCCATGCAGGGCAATGGGAAGAGGGAGGAGAGTTTTGGAATCCCAGAGGCCGCCAGGTCCATGCAGGGCAATGGGAAGAGGGAGGAGAGTTTTGGAATCCCAGAGGCCACCAGGTCCATGCAGGGCAATGGGAAGACGGAGGAGAGTTTTGGAATCCCAGAGGCCACCAGGTCCATGCAGAGCAATGGGAAGAGGGAGGAGAGTTTTGGAATCCCAGAGGCCGCCAGGTCCATGCAGGGCAATGGGAAGAGGGAGGAGAGTTTTGGAATCCCAGAGGCCGCCAGGTCCATGCAGGGCAATGGGAAGAGGGAGGAGAGTTTTGGGATCCCAGAGGCCGCCAGGTCCATGCATGCTGCCCACATTATGCTATAATACAGGGGTCCTCAAACTTTTTAAGTGGAGTGCCAGTTCATGGTCCCTCAGACTGTTGAGGGGCAGAATTATCATTTGAAAAAAAAAAACCAAACAAATTTCTATGCACATGTCTTATTATTGCAAAAAAAAAAAAGCGAACAACATTTATTTATTTATTTATTTACTACATTTGTACCCCATCCTCTCTCGACCCAAAGGGGACCCAGAGCGACTTACAAGTTTTATGTACATACGATATATTATATTATTAGCACAGCACAATATTAGCATTATATATTACTATATTGTACTATACCAATATATTGTAATATTATTAGTAATATTACATTTAATATATAATATATAATTCATAGAATCATAGAATAGTAGAGTTGGAAGAGACCTCATGGGCCATCCAGTCCAACCCCCTGCCAAATAGCAGGAAATCGCATTCAAATCACCCCTGACAGATGGCCATCCAGCCTCTGCTTAAAAGCCATTTCAGACTTTGGGCGAGCCTAAATCTAAAACTGAGGACAAGGGCCAAGTAAAAACCTAGCATGATTTGGGTGGTGTGTCACTTCTGAGAAAAAAACCATAATTTCACAATATATATATAGTTTAAATAACAAAAATATATAACTGTAATATATAACTGTATTTAATAAATCAAAAACTATTTACTACCATTATTTCCATGTACAACAATCTATGGTACCTCTTGCAGTTTCCACGCTGATTTCTCTCTATTATAGTTTCAATGTAGTCATGAATAATGAATAATCTATATATATAAAAGAGTGATGGAATCACGGCAGCAGACAAAACAACAAAACTACAGGCCCTCCAACTTGGAAATTTGACAACACAACCCATCATCCACGCCTCTAGGTTGATACAACAAAAAGAAAAGAAAAATAAAGTCCTAATTAGAGGGAGAGGAATAATTTCTTATATCCAATTGCTGCCAGTTAGAAAGCTCCTCCAACTTGGTCTCCTAGCAACCCAATCAAAAATAATAAAAAACACTAAAAATAATTAAAAACACTAAAAAAATTAATACAATAAAATACTGTAATAACATAAAATAACTAAAAATAATACAAGAAAATAATAAAATATAATAAATAAAAAGATAACTTACAATAAAATTAATTAAAAAATGCAAATAACATCAAATAAAAATTACACAACAACTTTTAACCAATACCACCACCACTTTGCCACAGCAACGCGTGGCTGGGCACAGCCAGTATAATAATAATATAATAGTAATAATATGATAATATAATACAATAATAATAGAATGAATATACAGTAGAGTCTCGCTTATCCAACGTAAACGGGCTGGCAGAACGCTGGATAAGTGAATATGTTGGATAATAAGGAGAGATTAAGTAAAAGCCTATTAAACATTAAATTAGGTTATGCTTTTACAATTTAAGCACCACAACATCGTTATATACCAAATTGGACAGAAAAAGTAGTTCAATACACAGTAATTCTATGTAGTAATTTTAGCACCAAAATATCTCGATATATGGAAAACATTGACTACAAAAATGCGTTGGATAATCCAGAATGTTGAATAAGTGAGACTACTGTATACTAATAATATTAAACCAATATAATAGTACTATAATAAAAATATACAGTCCCTGGTGCAGGATCCCTACGATAAATAAATAATAATATAAATAATCATAATAACGTAATTGTATTAGAGAGGAGAGTTTTGGAATCCCAGAGGCCATCATGTCCATGCATGCTGCTTACATTATGCTATACAGTCATTTACCTGGCCCCCGCCCTCAGTTTTATAATATAATATATTGTATATACATATAATATTGATAATAATATTATAATGTAATACAAAATAACACTAATAATAATACCATATAGTAAAATTAATTATATAGTCTATACTACATATAATATTACTAATAATATTACAGTATAGTAGTATAGTTCAATATAGTAATATATAATCCTAATACAATATAACACTAATAATACCATATAATAATATTAATTATATATTCTATATTACATATAATATTATTAATAATATTACAGTATAGTGGTATAGTTCAATATAGTAATATATAATGCTAATACTGTGCTATGCTAATAATATAATATATTGTATGTACATATAATAATATTAATTATATATTCTATATTACATATAATATTACTAATAATATTACAGTATAGTGGTATAGTTCAATATAGTAATATATAATGCTAATACTGTGCTATGCTAATAATATAATATATTGTATGTACATATAATATTGATAATAATATTATAATGTAATACAATATAACACTAATAATAATACCATATAATAATATTAATTATATATTCTATATTACATATAATGTTACTAATAATATTACAGTATAGTGGTATAGTTCAATATAGTAATATATAATGCTAATACTGTGCTATGCTAATAATACAGTAGAGTCTCACTTATCCAACACTCGCTTATCCAACGTTCTGGATTATCCAATGCATTTTTGTAGTCAATGTTTTCAATATATCGTGATATTTTGGTGCTAAATTCATAAATACAGTAATTACTACATAGCATTACTGCATATTGAACTACTTTTTCTACCAAATTTGTTGTCTAACATGATGTTTTAGTGCTTTATTTGTAAAATCATAACCTAATTTGATGTTTAATAGGCTTTTCCTTCATGCCTCCTTATTATCCAACATATTCGCTTATCCAACATTCTGACGGCCCGTTTATGTTGGATAAGTGAGACTCTACTGTATAATATATTGTATGTACATATAATATTGATAATAATATTATAATGTAATACAATATAACACTAATAATAATACCATATAATAATATTAATTATATATTCTATATTACATATAATGTTACTAATAATATTACAGTATAGTGGTATAGTTCAATATAGTAATATACAATGCTAATATGGTGCTATGCTAATAATATAATATATTGTATACACATATAATTTGTAAGCCACTCTGAGTCCCCTTTGGGGTGAGAAGGGTGTGATACAAATGTAGTAAATAAATGCAGTAAATAAATAATAAATAAATTTTAGACTTAGGCTCACCCAAAGTCTGAAATGGAATTTGTTTGTATTTTTTTCAAATGATAATCCGGCCCCTCCACAGTCTGAAGGATTGTGGACCGGCCCTCGGCTTAAAAAGTTTGAGGACCCCTGCAGTAGAGTCTCATGAGCACTTGTTTTGCCCTAGGACCTAGATCATTCAAAAATGGTAAAGGAAGGCCAATTTTAGCCATCTCATTGTTTAAGGCCACTACCCATGATGACTTGTGGGCACGCTGGTCTTGATCCTCTAAACATAGGCGAGGAAGTCTACTGGAATTCATCCGATTTATCTTTGACCAGTAATTGAATTGTCTCATTAAAATTTGAACTTTTACTGGGAGCATTAATCTATATATATAAAAGAGTGATGGCATCACGGCAGCGGACAAAACAACAAAAGTAAACACCCCACAACCTCGAAAATTGACAGCACAACCCCTCATTCACGCCTCTAGGTTGATACAACAAAAAAGAAAAGAAAAATAAAGTCCTAATTAGAGGGAGAGGAATAATTGTTTTTATCCAATTGCTGCCATCTATATATATAAAAGAGTCATGGCATCACGGCAGCGGACAAAACAACAAAACTAAACACCCCACAACTTCGAAAATTGACAGCACAACCCCTCATCCATGCCTCTAGGTTGATACAACAAAAAGAAAAGAAAAATAAAGTCCTAATTAGAGGGAGAGGAATAATTGTTTTTATCCAATTGCTGCCATCTATATATATAAAAGTCATGGAATCCTGGCGACCGACAAAACAACAAAACTAAACACCCCACAACTTCGAAAATTGACAGCACAACCCCTCATCCATGCCTCTAGGTTGATACAACAAAAAAGAAAAGAAAAATAAAGTCCTAATTAGAGGGAGAGGAATAATTGTTTTTATCCAATTGCTGCCATCTATATATATAAAAGTCATGGAATCCTGGCGACCGACAAAACAACAAAACTAAACACCCCACAACTTCGAAAATTGACAGCACAACCCCTCATCCACGCCTCTAGGTTGATACAACAAAAAAGAAAAGAAAAATAAAGTCCTAATTAGAGGGAGAGGAATAATTGTTTTTATCCAATTGCTGCCATCTATATATATAAAAGAGTCATGGAATCCTGGCGACCGACAAAACAACAAAACTAAACACCCCACAACTTTGAAAATTGACAACACAACCCCTCATCCATGCCTCTAGGTTGATACAACAAAAAGAAAAGAAAAATAAAGTCCTAATTAGAGGGAGAGGAATAATTGTTTTTATCCAATTGCTGCCAGTTAGAAGGCTAAGCTCCGCTCACTTGGTCTCCTAGCAACCCACTCAGCCCAGGGGACCCTTGACCTTAACTACCACCAATTCCTCAATACTTTATTTCCCATACCACCAGACTTCGCTACAGCAACGCGTGGCCGGGCAGAGCTAGTAAATAATAATAATAGAAACATACAATAAGAGTAATATAATATAACTAGCTTTGCCCGGCCACGCGTTGCTGTGGCTTATGGGAATTATTTGTTGGCCAGGTGGAATAGGAGTGAATAGCCTTGCAGCGTGAAAGTCTGGCCGTTTTGTGGAGTGGTTGGAGTCGTAGCATTAATCAAAGAGGCTCTTTGAAGTGTGGGTACTTCCTTAGTAGGGGAATTCTTGTTTGGCCAGATTGAATGGTATTGAATAGGTTTGCAGGTGAAAAGCCTGGTCGGTTTGCACATAAGGTATTGTTGCTAGGCGAGGTTGAATGGGACAGAGTAGTGTTGTGGTTTCAAAGTTTGGGGGTTTTGTATGTAGGGGAAATGTTGGTTGGCCTGGTTGAAAAGTATTGAATAGCCTTGATGGTTGTAAGCCTGGTCGGTTTTTACCTTGCGGAATCCTTGGTTGGTCAGTTTGAATAGAAATTAATAGTGTCGGAGGTTTGAATGGTGGAATTAGCCACCTTGATTAGTTTTTAATGGCCTTGCAGGTTGAAAGGGTGTTTGTTTACTGTCTGGAGGAATGTTTTGTTGGGAAGGGTTAGCTGGCCCTGATTGTTTCGTTTGTAGAATTCCCAATTTCCCTGCTTTCCGAGTGTTGGTCTTTATTTCGTCTCCTGGTTTTAGAGATCATATTGTTTTCTATTATTATACCATAGTAAGTCTTATATATTATACTAGCTGTGCCCGGCCACACGTTGCTGTGGCAAAGTGGTGGTGGTATTGGTTAAAAGTTGTTGTGGAATTTTTATTTGACATTATTTGTATTTTTTTAAAATTAATTTTATTGTAACTTATCTTTTTTATTTATTATATTTTATTATTTTGTTGTATTATTTTTAGTTATTTTGTTATAGTATTTTATTGTATTAATTTTTTAGTGTTTTTAATTATTTTTATTGTTTTATTTGTATTTATTTTTTATTCTTTTATTAACACTGGGCTGAGTGCGTTGCTAGGAGACCAAGTGGGCGGAGCTTAGCCTTGTAACTGGCAGCAATTGGATAAAAACTATTATTCCTCTCCCTCTAATTAGGAATTTATTTTTCTTTTCTTTTTGTTGTATCAACCTAGAGGCGTGGATGAGGGGTTGTGATGTCAATTTTCGAGGTTGTGGGGTGTTTACTTTTGTTGTTTTGTGCGCTGCCGTGATGCCATCACTCTTTTATATATATAGATTTATAATGTTATATTAGGTGGTTAGAATTGGATTATATGAGGTCAGTTGTACATAGTTGCATAAAATGTAGACTGAACTGGATTAGATGGCAGTGTAGAGTGAAGGCGATGTCACAGAGGAATATTATTTAGAATGCCAAGGTAGATAATCCAGTTTAAAGGAGATATTGGCAGATGTGCCTTGGTATTCTGGGTAATATTGTTGTGTGGCAGGGGTTGGAGTGAAGACTGCCACATCATGGAGTTGAAGTTTAAAGCGGGTGAAGGGAGTGAATACAGTGTTGAAGAGTGAATACAGTGTTGTGGTAAAAAGAATTCGAAATTATATAAGGGTTGATTATGTATACATCGTTATGTAGTGGTGTGTCCAGGTAGTTATAAATATTATATGTGTCGCTGTGTGTATATTTTATGTTATCTGTGTAAATGTACATCTTCTCTGTATATAAAAGGCTTTGTGCGTGCGCATGGGAAGGGTTGGGAGGATTGTGGCGCATGCACACATCTCCTGTTGTAGTTGTTGCTGTTGTGATTGTGTTTTTAGTGTAATTGTGTTGTATCTTACTTGAGGCGGGGATGATTGATTGTGTTTGCAATTTTTGAGTTTGGGGGGTGTGAAGACTTGATGTGATGGCAGGGATGGAATCTTTTTAGATCCCACCGCTGCCACCAAAATGCGAAGGATTCACCTTCTACCTCTACGTATTCCACTTTTCTATGTTGTCGCTGCCACCACCTTTGAAAGATGCTTTGCTCAAATAATAAGCCACATTTGAAGAAACAGTAACTTGTTTATTTATAGCACAAAGCTTGATGGTTGCAAGAATGTTATAGCTTGAGTTGAACGATGTTACTTCTGCACAGTAAGTGTTGCAAGATTTCTCAATAGTTTCTCTGAGCTTAGTATGGTATCAGCTTTATATGACTTGTTTCTTTCAGTTAGGAATACTGTCCTTCTTGAACTTAGTTGATCTGTACCCGATCAAACTTGGTCTGGGGAGTTTAACTGGTTAACCCTAGTCTTCCTTGACTTAGGGATATAGCCTTAGCTCTTTAGTTATTCCTACTAAAGGCTCAGCAACTTTAATTTTAGCCCTTCTCCGCTAAAACTCTCTAGCTGCTCAACTTCCTCCCACAATCCCTTCTCTCGATCTCACTCCTTTCTCACTGAACAGAACCAACTGCTCTGCTCAACCGTCAAACTCCAACTGCCGAATTCCAACTGCTAAATTTTTGAATTCTAAGGCTTCCACCAGCAAGGTGAAGCCACGCCCCTTTTCCTGGCCATGCCTTAGAGGCTCCCAGCTTCTGTATAAGAATAGCTGAAATATATAACCTTAAACAGTCAACCTAAACATAGCAATCATGAATAAAACACAATGATCATGACATCTTTACAGGGGGTTTGGGGATTTTGTTGTTTTGTGATGCCAAAAGCCGTGATGCCAAAAGCCTTTTATATATATACTAGCTGTGCCCGGCCACGCGTTGCTGTGGCCTTGTCTGGTGGTGTTGGTGAAAAATTGTTGAGGTAGTGGTGGTATTGAACGTCTGTTGTATGGTTGTCTTTATGTTTAGTATGCACACTGAAGTGGATTATCTGGCAGTGTGGAGTCAAGATAATCCAGTTCAAAGCAGATAATATAAGATTCTAAATGGCTTATATAGCTGTGTGGAAGGGCCTTGAGTCTACACTGCCATATAATCCAGTTAAAATCTGATAATCTGTGGAAGAGGCCTAAGTGAGGCCTAACTGTGCCTGTCCCCTGGGCTGAGTAGGTTGCTAGGAGACCAAGTGGGCGGAGCTTAGCCTTCAAACTGGCAGCAATTGGATAAAAACTATTATTCCTCTCCCTGTATTTAGGACTTTATTTTTCTTTTCTTTTTGTTGTATCAACCTAGAGGCGTGGATGATGGGTTGTGTTGTCAAATTTCGAGGTTGGGGGGCCTGTAGTTTTGTTGTTTTGTCTGCTGCCCTGATGCCATCACTCTTTTTTTTTGTGCACTTAAATACACTGCTTTATTTTCTCCATAGGAATGAATGGCATCTATTCACTTATTTGAGAAAAAACAAGGGTAATTCTAGGATACTACTTGGGAAAATATTGTTTTCTGCCTCTTATGATCCCAATAATTGTGGAATAACACCTTCCCTATAACCACAGGTTTCATGAAGGATAAGGACTAGCAATGGTTACTAGTATGGCTATGCATTTCTTCATTAATAGAGGCAGTATGTTTTATAACAGGAGTTAATGGGGAATATGACAGAAACTACTAGTGCCCTCATATCTTGCTTGGCTATGATGATAACTGAAGCCTGAACTAAATGGGCCTTCTCCAACACACCTCTTCTCATATACTCAGTCATTTCACTTGCATAGGCTCTTTTATGTTTCCTGGTCATAATGGAGTATGACAGATTGTGAGAACCAGCTTTTCTATGTTATAAACAAGATTTACAACAACAAAACTAGGATTTTTCTCACATCCTGTCACCTTATACTCTTCAGAAAGCATTAGGAAACATTTATGAATTAAAACCAAGCATATATCATAAAACAACTAAAACAAATGATATTTGTATGGAAATTAAAAATTCCACCAATATCCCATCACTCTTTTATATATATATAGATAGATAATATGATAACAAATAATAACAATATATGAATGTATGACTATCCTACCCAGGTTGGAGGTGGCCCTTCCTTGGGCGGCGCGGTCGTGAAGTTCCTCAGCGGCCTGGGCCTGCTTCTGGTGGAAGTCGAGGGCGCGGTCAAGGTGGTGGAGCCCGCGGGCGGCGTGGCCGAGGCCGGCAAAGGCGCGCATCTCCATGGCCTTGTCCCCGGACTGCGTGGCCAGCTCCAGGACTCGGTTGTGGAACGACATCGCCCGGTCAAACTGGCGCCGGAAGTGGTACGCGCTCCCCAGGTTGCTGTACGCACGGGCTTCCTCCTGGGAACGACAACAGGACAGTAATAATAATAATATAAAATAGTGATAATATAATAATAATAATAATGTAAGAAGGAGAGATAAAATAATTAAAATATAACAAATTAATGATATAGGGAATGGAAGGAGAGTTCTTGAATCCCAGAGGCCAGCTGGTCCAGGCGTACTGGTTATATGATGTCACATAACCTAACAGTAATCTATATATATAAAAGAGTGATGGCATCAGGGCAGCGGACAAAACAACAAAACTACAGGCCCCCCAACCTTGAAATTTGACAACACAACCCATCATCCATGGCTCTAGGTTGATACAACAAAAAGAAAAGAAAAATGAAGTCCTAATTAGAGGGAGATGAATAATTGTTTTTATCCAATTGCTGCCAGTTAGAAGGCTAAGCTCCTCCAACTTGGTCTCCTAGCAACCTAATAAAAAATAATAAAAAACACTAAAAAATTAATACAATAAAATACTATAATAACAGAAAATAACTAAAAATAATACAAGAAAATAATAAAATATAATAAATAAAAATATAACTTACAATAAAATTAATTAAAAATGCAAATAAAGTCAAATAAAAATTACACAACAATTTTTAACCAATACCACCACCACCACTTTGCCACAGCAACGCGTGGCCGGGCACAGCTAGTCTATATATATAAAAGGCTTTTGGCATCACGGCAACTCACAAAACAACAAAACCCAACACCCACCAAACTCTAAAATTGGCAACACAATCCATCATCCCTGCCTCCAGTAAGATACAACACAATCACACAAAAAACACAATCACAACACCCCAAAAAAAAGGCCAAAGCCCACAACAGGCAATGTGCCATGCTTTCTATATTTTGTTATCTATATATATAAAAGGCTTTTGGCATCACGGCAGCGGACAAAACAACAAAAGTAAACACCCCACAACCTCGAAAATTGACAGCACAACCCCACCTAATAAAAAATAATAAAAAACACTAAAAAATTAATACAATAAAATACTATAATAACAGAAAATAACTAAAAATAATACAAGATAATAATAAAATATAATAAATAAAAATATAACTTACAATAAAATTAATTAAAAAATGCAAGTAACGTTAAATAAAAATTACACAACAATTTTTAACCAATACCACCACCACCACTTTGCCACAGCAACGCGTGGCCGGGCACAGCTAGTATAATATAATATAATAATAATAATATAGTCAAATATAACTAATAACATTTTTGTAATATAATTAGAATAATGTGCATAATGATAATATAAATAATGTAATATATAATGATGTAATGTAATATTAATTATATATTATATGTATAATTATAATTAATATAATGAAATGTAATGCAATAAATATAATATAAACAATATAATATAAATATTATAAGATGATGATGATAAGGCCTTATAATTAATATAATATATAACGTGTGTATATATATAAATATATATTAATAATTATAATTAATATAACATAATGTATTATTAAATATAATATAAGTAATACAATATTATATATATATATATATATATATATATATATATATTATATGATGATGATAAGGCCTTATAATTAATAAAATATATATAATGTATATATTATATTATGTTACGATAATTATAATTATAATTAATACAATGTATTGTAATTAATAAATATAAGCAATATAATATATAAATATATGATGATGATTATAAAGCCTTATAATATAATATATAATTAATATAACATAATGTAATATAATGTAATATATTGTTATGATAATTATAATTAACATAATGTATTGTAATTAATAAATATAAGCAATATAATAAAATTAATATTATATGATGATAATAAGGCCTTATAAAATATAATTACAATTATAATTAAAGCAACATAATGTAATAAACATAATAATGTAAGTAATATAAATATGTGAAATATAATAATATAAGTATTATATGATAAGGCCTTGTAATAAATAATTATAATTATAATTAATATAACATAATGTAATGTAATAAATATAATAATATGCATACTATCTATATATATAAAAGAGTGATGGCATCAGGGCAGCGGACAAAACAACAAAACTACAGGCCCCCCAACCTCGAAATTTGACAACACAACCCATCATCCACGCCTCTAGGTTGATACAACAAAAAGAAAAGAAAAATAAAGTCCTAATTAGAGGGAGAGGAATAATTGCTTTTATCAAATTGCTGCCAGTTTAGAAGGCTAAGCTTTGCCCACTTGGTCTCCTAGCAACCCACTCAGCCCAGTGTTAATAAAAGAATAAAAAATAAATACAAATAAAACAATAAAAAATATTTAAAAACACTAAAAATGAATACAATAAAATACTATAACAAAATAACTAAAAATAATACAACAAAATAATAAAATATAATAAATAAAAAAGATAAGTTACAATAAAATTAATTTTAAAAAAATACAAATAATGTCAAATAAAAATTCCACAACAACTTTTAACCAATACCACCACCACTTTGCCACAGCAACGTGTGGCCGGGCACAGCTAGTAAATATTATATAAATATTACTAGCTGTGCCCGGCCACGCGTTGCTGTGGCAGTGGTGGTGGTGGTATTGGTTAAAAATTGTTGTGTAATTTTTATTTGATGTTATTTGCATTTTTTATTAATTTTATTGTAAGTTATATTTTTATTTATTATATTTTATTATTTTCTTGTATTATTTTTAGTTATTTTCTGTTATTATAGTATTTTATTGTGTTAATTTTTAGTGTTTTTTATTATTTTTGATTGGGTTGCTAGGAGACCAAGTTGCAGGAGCTTAGCCTTCAAACTGGCAGCAATTGGATAAAAGCAACTATTCCTCTCCCTGTAATTAGGACTTTATTTTTCTTTTCTTTTTGTTGTATCAACCTAGAGGCGTGGATGATGGGTTGTGTTATCAAATTTCGAGGTTGGGGGGCCTGTAGTTTTGTTGTTTTGTGGGTCGCCGTGATGCCATCACTCTTTTATATATATAGATAATAGAATAATAGATTGCTAGAATAATACTAAGAATGTATTGATATAGTAATATGAGTAAATATAGAATATATAAATATATTTATTTTATTATTTTTTATAAAAGAATACTTAATAAAATTAGTAATAATAAATACATAAAACTAATACAATATACATTAGAGTCCCACTTATCCAACACTCGCTTATCCAACGTTCTGGATTATCCAACGCATTTTTGTAGTCAATGTTTTCAATACATCGTGATATTTTGGTGCTAAATTCGTAAATACAGTAATTACTACATAGCATTACTGTGTATGGAACTACTTTTTCTGTCAAATTTGTTTTAGTGTTTTTTATTATTTTTTATTGAGTTGGAGGAGCTTAGCCTTCTAACTGGCAGCAATTGGATAAAAGCAACTATTCCTCTCCCTGTAATTAGGACTTTATTTTTCTTTTCTTTTTGTTGTATCAACCTAGAGGCGTGGATGATGGGTTGTGTTGTCAAATTTCGAGGTTGGGGGGCCTGTAGTTTTGTTGTTTTGTGCGTCGCCGCGATGCCATCACTCTTTTATATATATAGATAGCAATATTATATGAGGATTGTTGTGTAATGTTTATTTGATGTTATTTGCATTTTTTATTAATTTTATTGTAAGTTATATTTTTATTTATTATATTTTATTATTTTCTTGTATTATTTTTGTTGTTTTGTGCGTCGCCGTGATGCCATCACTCTTTTATATATATAGATAGCAATATTATATGAGGATGATGATAAGGCCTTATAATTAATATATAATGTCAATGACCGTACCTTCCGGGAGTTGTAGTTCACCCACAATGAGGGACACTGAGACCCCCACGAATGACGGACCCGGACCGAACTTGACGCACAGACCCCCCCCCCCATGACCCTCTCTACATCCACTGAATATATTGATGATAGAATATGACCTGGGGGGGGGCTACCTTGGGGTCGGCGAGCTCCTTGGCCAGGCGGAGGTGCTCCTCGTGGCAGCGGACGGCCTCCTGGAAGTCCCCCATGGCGATGTAGACGGCGCCCATGTTGCCCAGCTCGCGGGCCTCGGTCAGGCGCCCGGCCGGGGAGGGGGGTCCCTGGCGGGCCAGCAGGACGCACTGCTTGTGGCTGGAGAGCGCGTTGGGGAAGTCCCCGATGGACGTGTACACGTGGCCCAGGCTGGTCAGGGCCGACGAGGCGCTCTGGGGGGGGGGGACGGACGGGGGCGAGAAACACACCAGAGAGTCAGACATAACATATCACGGGACTTGATTAGTATCATTATATATTAATACACATCATTACGATGGTCTGTTATGCACCACGAGTGACCCCCACGACCGGTGGACCACACGTGACCCTCTCGACATCTTATTATCATTCTATATTATTACACATTGTTATGACCGTCTTATGTATTATTATTTGGCACACAGATCCCCGGATACCACCACGGGCGACCCCCCACGAATGACGGACCCGGACCACGCGTGACCCTCTCTACATCTTATTATCATTCTATATTATTACACATTGTTATGACCGTCTTATGTATTATTATTTGGCACACAGATCCCCAGACACCACCACGGGCGACCACCACGACCGGTGGACCCGGACCACGCGTGACCCTCTCTACATCTTATTATCATTCTATGTTATTACACATTCTTATGACCGTCTTATGTATTATTATTGGGCACACAGATCCCCAGACACCACCACGGGCGACCACCACGACCGGTGGACCCGGACCACGTGTGACCCTCTCGACATCTTATTATCATTCTATATTATTACACATCGTTACGATCGTCTTCTTAGGTATTATTATTTGGCACACAGATCCCCGGACACCACCACGACCGGTGGACCCGGACCACGTGTGACCCTCTCGACATCTTATTATCATTCTATATTATTACACATCGTTACGATCGTCTTCTTAGGTATTATTATTTGGCACACAGATCCCCGGACACCACTACGGGCGACCCCCCACGAAGGACAGACCCGGACCACACGTGCACCCCATGACCCTCTCGACATCTTATTATCATTCTATATTATTACACATCGTTACGATTGTTTTCTTAGGTATTATTATTTGGCACACAGATCCCCGGACACCACCACGGGTGACCCCCACGACCGGTGGACCCGGACCACACGTGACCCTCTCGACATCTTATTATCATTCTATATTATTACACATCGTTACGATTGTTTTCTTAGGTATTATTGTTTGGCACACAGATCCCCGGACACCACCACGGGTGACCCCCACGAAGGACGGACCCGGACCACACGTGACCCTCTCTACATCTTATTATCATTCTATATTATTACACATCGTTACGATTGTTTTCTTAGGTATTATTATTTGGCACACAGACCCCGGACACCACCACGGGTGACCCCCACGAAGGACGGACCCGGACCACACGTGACCCTCTCTACATCTTATTATCATTCTATATTATTACACATCGTTACGATTGTTTTCTTAGGTATTATTATTGGGCACACAGATCCCCGGACACCACCACGGGTGACCCCCACGACCGGTGGACCCGGACCACGCGTGACCCTCTCGACATCTTATTATCATTCTATATTATTAGACATCGTTACGATTGTTTTCTTAGGTATTATTATTGGGCACACAGATCCCCGGACACCACCACGGGTGACCCCCACGACCGGTGGACCCGGACCACGCGTGACCCTCTCGACATCTTATTATCATTCTATATTATTAGACATCGTTACGATTGTTTTCTTAGGTATTATTATTGGGCACACAGATCCCCGGACACCACCACGGGTGACCCCCACGACCGGTGGACCCGGACCACGCGTGACCCTCTCGACATCTTATTATCATTCTATATTATTAGACATCGTTACGATTGTTTTCTTAGGTATTATTATTTGGCACACAGATCCCCGGACACCACCACGGGCGACCCCCACGACCGGTGGACCCGGACCACGCGTGACCCTCTCTACATCTTATTATCATTCTATATTATTACACATCGTTACGATTGTTTTCTTAGGTATTATTATTGGGCACACAGATCCCCGGACACCACCACGGGCGACCCCCACGACCGGTGGACCCGGACCACGTGTGACCCTCTCGACATCTTATTATCATTCTATATTATTACACATCGTTACGATCGTCTTCTTAGGTATTATTATTGGGCACACAGATCCCCGGACACCACCACGGGTGACCCCCACGACCGGTGGACCCGGACCACGCGTGACCCTCTCTACATCTTATTATCATTCTATATTATTACACATCGTTACGATTGTCTTCTTAGGTATTATTATTGGGCACACAGATCCCCGGACACCACCACGGGCGACCCCCACGACCGGTGGACCCGGACCACGCGTGACCCTCTCTACATCTTATTATCATTCTATATTATTACACATCGTTACGATTGTTTTCTTAGGTATTATTATTTGGCACACAGACCCCGGACACCACCACGGGTGACCCCCACGAAGGACGGACCCGGACCACACGTGACCCTCTCTACATCTTATTATCATTCTATATTATTACACATCGTTACGATTGTTTTCTTAGGTATTATTATTGGGCACACAGATCCCCGGACACCACCACGGGCGACCCCCACGACCGGTGGACCCGGACCACGCGTGACCCTCTCTACATCTTATTATCATTCTATATTATTACACATCGTTACGATTGTTTTCTTAGGTATTATTATTGGGCACACAGATCCCCGGACACCACCACGGGCGACCCCCACGACCGGTGGACCCGGACCACGTGTGACCCTCTCGACATCTTATTATCATTCTATATTATTACACATCGTTACGATCGTCTTCTTAGGTATTATTATTGGGCACACAGATCCCCGGACACCACCACGGGTGACCCCCACGACCGGTGGACCCGGACCACGCGTGACCCTCTCTACATCTTATTATCATTCTATATTATTACACATCGTTACGATTGTCTTCTTAGGTATTATTATTGGGCACACAGATCCCCGGACACCACCACGGGCGACCCCCACGACCGGTGGACCCGGACCACGCGTGACCCTCTCTACATCTTATTATCATTCTATATTATTACACATCGTTACGATTGTTTTCTTAGGTATTATTATTTGGCACACAGACCCCGGACACCACCACGGGTGACCCCCACGAAGGACGGACCCGGACCACACGTGACCCTCTCTACATCTTATTATCATTCTATATTATTACACATCGTTACGATTGTTTTCTTAGGTATTATTATTGGGCACACAGATCCCCGGACACCACCACGGGTGACCCCCACGACCGGTGGACCCGGACCACACGTGACCCTCTCTACATCTTATTATCATTCTATATTATTACACATCGTTACGATTGTTTTCTTAGGTATTATTATTGGGCACACAGACCCCGGACACCACCACGGGCGACCCCCATGAAGGACGGACCCGGACCACACGTGCACCCCATGACCCTCTCGACATATTATTATCATTCTATATTATTACACATCATTACGATCGTCTTGTTATGTATTATTATTGGGCACACAGACCCCAGATACCACCACGGGCGACCCCCCACGAAGGACGGACCCGGACCACGCTTGGCACATGTGCACCCCATAACCCAATTTACGTCCAGGTGAAGTTTGGGAAAGAACGGACCATGGATACCAATGTAATAATAATAATAATAATAATAATAATAAATTTATTATACTATTATTATTATATTATAATAATATATAATTTTAACATATCAATATTAATAATAAAATATTATAAAACATAATATTACAATAATATAATGATATAATACATATAATAATAGAGTAATAATATTTATAATATATATGATATAATAACACTAATGTTTATATTTATATTTATACTAGCTTTGCCCAGCCACACGTTGCTGTGGCTTATGGGAATCTTTGTTGGCCAGGTGGAATAGCAGTGAATAGCCTTGCATTCTCAAAGCCTGGCCGCTTTCTGGAGTAGCTGGAGCTTTTTGTTGTATGAACGTAGAGGCATGGATGAGGGGTTGTGCTGCCAAGTTTAGTGTTTCTGGGATGTGTAGTTTTGTTGTTTTGTCCCAGGCCGAAACGTCACTACCCTTTTATATATATAGATAGATAGATAATATTGTAATGAAAATAATATGATACAACATGATACACAATAATTATATATATATATAATAATAGAATATTTATAATCTATGTGATAGAATACTAATGTAGTATAATATAATAATTATATAATCATATACATAAAATATAATGACAATAATAGGATATAAAATAATATATAAAATAATATATATAATATTATATATATAGTAATAGAATAATAATACACCACACTTGGCACACTGACACCCCATGACCCACTTTACATCTTATTATCATTATAAATTATTACTACTGAGTGTTGGGACTGACCAACGGGATGGATGCATTGACCAATGCATTGACCCAACACTCAATGGTTGAGTCCACTGGTCAACCATAGATGGGACTGACCAACGGGATGGACCCGTTGACCAATACATTGACCCAACACTCAATGGAAGAGTCTGTTGGTCAACCATAGATGGGACTGACCAACGGGATGGATGCATTGACCAATGCATTGACCCAACACTCAATGGTTGAGTCCACTGGTCAACCATAGATGGGACTGACCAACGGGATGGACCCGTTGACCAATACATTGACCCAACACTCAATGGAAGAGTCTGTTGGTCAACCATAGATGGGACTGACCAACGGGATGGATGCATTGACCAATGCATTGACCCAACACTCAATGGTTGAGTCCACTGGTCAACCATAGATGGGACTGACCAACGGGATGGACCCGTTGACCAATACATTGACCCAACACTCAATGGAAGAGTCTGTTGGTCAACCATAGATGGGACTGACCAACGGGATGGATGCATTGACCAATGCATTGACCCAACACTCAATGGTTGAGTCCACTGGTCAACCATAGATGGGACTGACCAACGGGATGGATGCATTGACCAATGCATTGACCCAACACTCAATGGAAGAGTCTGTTGGTCAACCATAGATGGGACTGACCAACGGGATGGACCCGTTGACCAATACATTGACCCAACACTCAATGGAAGAGTCTGTTGGTCAACCATAGATGGGACTGACCAATGGGATGGATGCATTGACCAATGCATTGACCCAACACTCAATGGTTGAGTCCACTGGTCAACCATAGATGGGACTGACCAACGGGATGGACCCGTTGACCAATAGATTGACCCAACACTCAATGGAAGAGTCTGTTGGTCAACCATAGATGGGACTGACCAACGGGATGGATGCATTGACCAATGCATTGACCCAACACTCAATGGTTGAGTCCACTGGTCAACCATAGATGGGACTGACCAACGGGATGGACCCGTTGACCAATACATTGACCCAACACTCAATGGAAGAGTCTGTTGGTCAACCATAGATGGGACTGACCAACGGGATGGATGCATTGACCAATGCATTGACCCAACACTCAATGGTTGAGTCCACTGGTCAACCATAGATGGGACTGACCAACGGGATGGACCCGTTGACCAATACATTGACCCAACACTCAATGGAAGAGTCTGTTGGTCAACCATAGATGGGACTGACCAACGGGATGGATGCATTGACCAATGCATTGACCCAACACTCAATGGTTGAGTCCACTGGTCAACCATAGATGGGACTGACCAACGGGATGGACCTATTGACCAATGCATTGACCCAACACTCAATGGAAGAATCTGTTGGTCAACCATAGATGGGACTGACCAACGGGATGGATGCATTGACCAATGCATTGACCCAACACTCAATGGTTGAGTCCACTGGTCAACCATAGATGGGACTGACCAACGGGATGGACCTATTGACCAATGCATTGACCCAACACTCAATGGAAGAGTCTGTTGGTCAACCATAGATGGGACTGACCAACGGGATGGATGCATTGACCAATGCATTGACCCAACACTCAATGGTTGAGTCCACTGGTCAACCATAGATGGGACTGACCAACGGGATGGAGCTATTGACCAATGCATTGACCCAACACTCAACAGTTGAGTTCATTGGTCAACCATAGATGGGACTGACCAACGGGATGGACCCGTTGACCAATGCATTGACCCAACACTCAATGGTTGAGTCCACTGGTCAACCATAGATGGGACTGACCAACGGGATGGATGCATTGACCAATGCATTGACCCAACACTCAATGGTTGAGTCCACTGGTCAACCATAGATGGGACTGACCAACGGGATGGACCCGTTGACCAATACATTGACCCAACACTCAATGGAAGAGTCTGTTGGTCAACCATAGATGGGACTGACCAACGGGATGGATGCATTGACCAATGCATTGACCCAACACTCAATGGTTGAGTCCACTGGTCAACCATAGATGGGACTGACCAACGGGATGGACCTATTGACCAATGCATTGACCCAACACTCAACAGTTGAGTTCATTGGTCAACCATAGATGGGACTGACCAACGGGATGGACCCGTTGACCAATGCATTGACCCAACACTCAATGGTTGAGTCCACTGGTCAACCATAGATGGGACTGACCAACGGGATGGATGCATTGACCAATGCATTGACCCAACACTCAATGGTTGAGTCCACTGGTCAACCATAGATGGGACTGACCAACGGGATGGACCCGTTGACCAATACATTGACCCAACACTCAATGGAAGAATCTGTTGGTCAACCATAGATGGGACTGACCAACAGGATGGATGCATTGACCAATGCATTGACCCAACACTCAATGGTTGAGTCCACTGGTCAACCATAGATGGGACTGACCAACGGGATGGACCTGTTGACCAATACATTGACCCAACACTCAACGGTTGAGTTCATTGGTCAACCATAGATGGGACTGACCAACGGGATGGATGCATTGACCAATGCATTGACCCAACACTCAATGGTTGAGTCCACTGGTCAACCATAGATGGGACTGACCAACGGGATGGACCCGTTGACCAATACATTGACCCAACACTCAACGGTTGAGTTCATTGGTCAACCATAGATGGGACTGACCAATGGAATGGACCTTTGGATCGTTACAAACGTCTTGTTATGTATTATTATTGGGCACACAGATCCCCGGACACCACCACATTCGTATTTTGTTATACATCACTCACCTCCCGGTCCTTGAGCTTCATGGCCAGCATTAATTGCTGCCGGTGGTTCGTCAGGGCCTCGCGGTAATTGCCTTTGGAGAAGGAGGCGGAGCCTAAGTTGCCATAGGCACGGCACTCGCCCATCTGGTCACCTGCCAATCAAGGCACATATTGAACATACTGGGGCAAAATATTAAAATATAATAAAATAATACAATATAATAGTATAATCATGAATATAGACTATAATAACCACATTGAATATAATAATATGATAGCATAATAAAATGTTAACATGATGCTTTGTTGCTTAATTTGTAAAATCATAACGTAATCCCTCCTTATTATTCAACATTTTCACTTATCCAACATTCTGCCGGCCCATTTACATTGGATAAGCAAAACTCTACTATATAATGTTAATATACTGATATTAATAATTAACAATAGTGTATATGCATATTGCAATAATTAGTAATAATATAATATTATGTTATAATAATGTTATGCTGATTTTAATACAGTAGAGTCTCACTTATCCAACATCCGCTTATCCAACGTTCTGGATTATCCAACGCACTTTTGTAGTCAATGTTTTCAATGCATATAATACAAGAAAATAATAATAATAATAAAGTAATACAAATAATACAATAATAGTATAATAATGAAAAAATTAATACAATAAAATACTATAATAACAGAAAATAACTAAAAATAATACAAGAAAATAATATAATAAAATAATACAATATAATAGTATAATAATGAATTTAGACTATAATTGTTTTTATCCAATTGCTGCCAGTTAGAAGGCTAAGCTCCTCCAACTTGGTCTCCTAGCAACCCAATAAAAAATAATAAAAAACACTAAAAAATTAATATAATAAAATACTATAATAACAGAAAATAACTAAAAATAATACAAGAAAATACTAAAAATACTGCCCTGATGCCATCACTCTTTTATATATACAGTAGAGTCTCACTTATCCAACACTCACTTATCCAACGTTCTGGATTATCCAACGCACTTTTGTAGTCAATGTTTTCAATGCATTGTGATATTTTGGTGCTAAATTCATAAATACAGTAATTACTACATAGCATTAATGTGTAATGAACTACCTTTTCTGTGAAATTTGTTGTATAACATGATGTTTTGGTGCTGAATTTGTAAAATCATAACCTATTTTGATGTTTAATAGGCTTTTTCTTAATCTCTCCTTATTATCCAACATACTCACTTATCCAACGTTCTGCTGGCCCGTTTATGTTGGATAAGTGAGACTCTACTGTAATAATATAATATTATGTTATAATAATGTTATGCTGATTTTAATAAATAACAATGTGTGTATAGAATAATAAATATAACAGTATAATAATATAATATAGTGATATTAATAAATAACAATGGTGTGTGTATACAAGAATAAATATAATAATATAATAGTATAATTGTTATAATATACTGATATTAATAAATAATAGTGGTGTGTGTGTGTGTGTGTGTGTGTGTGTATATAGGCCTTGTGTGTATATCTATCTATCTTCTTCTTCTATCTATATTCTATTCTATATATATATATATATATATAAAGTGATGGAATCCTGGCGACCGACAAAACAACAAAACTAAATACCCCACAACCTCGAAATTTGACAACACAACCCATCATCCACGCCTCTAGGTTGATACAACAAAAAGAAAAGAAAAATAAAGTCCTAATTAGAGGGAGATGAATAATTGTTTTTATCCAATTGCTGCCAGTTAGAAGGCTAAGCTCCTCCCACTTGGTCTCCTAGCAACCCAATAAAAAATAATAAAAAACACTAAAAAATTAATACAAGAAAATACTATAATAACAGAAAATAACTAAAAATAATACAAGAAAATAATAATAATAAAATAATACAATATAATAGTATAATAATGAAAAAATTAATACAATAAAATACTATAATAACAGAAAATAACTAAAAATAATACAAGAAAATAATATAATAAAATAATACAATATAATAGTATAATAATGAATTTAGACTATAATTGCTTTTATCCAATTGCTGCCAGTTAGAAGGCTAAGCTCCTCCAACTTGGTCTCCTAGCAACCCAATAAAAATAATAAAAAACACTAAAAAATTAATACAATAAAATACTATAATAACAGAAAATAACTAAAAATAATACAAGAAAATAATATAATAAAATAATACAATATAATAGTATAATAATGAAAAAATTAATACAATAAATACTATAATAACAGAAAATAACTAAAAATAATACAAGAAAATAATATAATAAAATAATACAATATAATAGTATAATAATGAATTTAGACTATAATTGCTTTTATCCAATTGCTGCCAGTTAGAAGGCTAAGCTCCTCCAACTTGGTCTCCTAGCAACCCAATAAAAAATAATAAAAAACACTAAAAAATTAATACAATAAAATACTATAATAACAGAAAATAACTAAAAATAATACAAGAAAATACTAAAATATAATAAATAAAAATATAACTTACAATAAAATTAATAAAAAATGCAAATAAAGTCAAATATTCTCCGATTTGGGTTGTAATATATATACGATGATTTTGCACTGTTATATTGTGTTATGATTTGCTGTTTATTTTGTTATATTGTATGGTGTCTGGGCATGGCCCCATGTAAGCCGCCCCGAGTCCCCATAGGGGAGATGGTGGCGGGGTATAAATAAAGTTTTATTATTATTATTATTAAATAAAAATTACACAACAATTTTTAACCAATGCCACCACCACTTTGCCACAGCAACGCGTGGCCGGGCACAGCTAGTCTATATATATAAAAGAGTGATGGCATCATGGCGACGCACAAAACAACAAAACTACAGGCCCCCCAACCTCGAAATTTGACAACACAACCCCTCATCCACGCCTCTAGGTTGATACAACAAAAAGAAAAGAAAAATAAAGTCCTAATTACAGGGAGAGGAGTAATTGTTTTTATCCAATTGCTGCCAGTTAGAAGGCTAAGCTCCTCCCACTTGGTCTCCTAGCAACCCAATAAAAAATAATAAAAAACACTAAAAAATTAATACAATAAAATACTATAATAACAGAAAATAACTAAAAATAATACAAGAAAATAATAATAATAAAATAATACAATATAATAGTATAATAATGAAAAAATTAATACAATAAAATACTATAATAACAGAAAATAACTAAAAATAATACAAGAAAATAATATAATAAAATAATACAATATAATAGTATAATAATGAATTTAGACTATAATTGTTTTTATCCAACTGCTGCCAGTTAGAAGGCTAAGCTCCTCCAACTTGGTCTCCTAGCAACCCAATAAAAAATAATAAAAAACACTAAAAAATTAATACAATAAAATACTATAATAACAGAAAATAACTAAAAATAATACAAGAAAATACTAAAATATAATAAATAAAAATATAACTTACAATAAAATTAATAAAAAATGCAAATAAAGTCAAATAAAAATTACACAACAATTTTTAACCAATGCCACCACCATTTGCCACAGCAACGCGTGGCCGGGCACAGCTAGTCTATATATATAAAAGAGTGATGGCATCACGGCAGCGGACAAAACAACAAAAGTAAACACCCCACAACCTCGAAAATTGACATCACAACCCCTCATCCATGCCTCTAGGTTGATACAACAAAAAGAAAAGAAAAATGAAGTCCTAATTACAGGGAGAGGAATAATTGTTTTTATCCAATTGCTGCCAGTTTGAAGGCTAAGCTCCGCCCACTTGGTCTCCTAGCAACCCACTCAGCCCAGTGTTAATAAAATAATGATAAAAAATAAATACAAATAATACAATAAAAAATTATAAAAAAACACTAAAATAATTAATACAATAAAAATAATACAACAAAATAATAAAATATAATAAATAAAAAAGATAAGTGACAGTAAAATTAATTTTAAAAAATACAAATAACGTCAAATAAAAATTCCACAACAAGTTTTAACCGATACCACCACCACTTTGCCACAGCAACGCGTGGCCGGGCACAGCTAGTCTATATATAAAAGGCTTTTGGCATCACGGCGACTCACAAAACAACAAAATCCCCAAACCCCCCAAACTCAAAAATTGCAAACACAATCAATCATCCCCGCCTCAAGTAAGATACAACACAATTACACTAAAAACACAATCACAACAGCAACAACCACAACAGGAGATGTGTGCATGCGCCACAATCCTCCCAACCCTTCCCATGCGCCTTTTATAGACAGAGAAGATGTACATTTACACAAATAACATAAAATATACACACAGCGACACATATAATATTTATAACTACCTGGACACACCACTACATAACGATGTATACATAATCAACCCTTATATAATTTCGAATTCTTTTTACCACAACACTGTATTCACTCCCTTCACCCGCTTTAAACTTCAACTCCATGATGTGGCAGTCTACACTCAAACCCCTGCCACACAACAATATTGCCATCTATGTCTTTCAAACAAAAAAACCTGGAAAAGTTAAGTCCAAATGAGAGAAAAAGGAAGAGCCGAAAAATGTAATGTACATTTGTAGGACTGAGTAAACAACAAAACCACGGAACGCAATCACAACAAATGTGTCCACGAGTGGAGGTCCATACCGAGGGCCTTGGCGGTGTGCAGGTCCTGGAGCATGTAGTGCTGGCTGCGCTCGGATTGGCCGAGGGCCCAGTGGGCGGCGGCCAGGGCGGAGAGGACGGACCCGCGGAGGCGGAGGGAGGCGGTCCCGACCTGGAGGGCGGCCTCGAGGACCACCACGGACGCCCCCGCCTGCCCCGAGGTCAGCAGCTCCTGGCCGATCACCGAGACCACCACGAAGGCGCTCTTGTCCAGGCCCATCCGCTGCAGCTGCGCATAGGTCGGCTCCAGGGACTCTATGGAAGAGGAGGATCATATTGGATAATCTATATATATAAAAGAGTGATGGCATCACGGCAGCGCACAAAACAACAAAAGTAAACACCCCACAACCTCGAAAATTGACAGCACAACCCCAATAATAATAATAATATAAATAAGACATTAATAATAATAAAACATTAATATTAATAATATAAAATGATAGTAATAAGAAGAATAAAACTTTAATAATATAAATAAAACACCAGAAATAATATAAATAAAATGTTAATAATAATAATATAAATAAGACATTAATAATAATAATATAAATAAGACATTAATAATAATAAAACATTAATATTAATAATATAAAATGATAGTAATAAGAAGAATAAAACTTTAATATAAATAAAACACCAGAAATAATATAAATAAAATGTTAATAATAATAATATAAATAAGACATTAATAATAATAATATAAATAAGACATTAATAATAATAAAACATTAATATTAATAATATAAAATGATAGAAATTAGAAGAATAAAACTTTAATCTATATATATAAAAGAGTGATGGCATCACGGCAGCGGACAAAACAACAAAAGTAAACACCCCACAACCTCGAAAATTGACAGCACAACCCCAATAATAATAATAATATAAATAAGACATTAATAATAATAAAACATTAATATTAATAATATAAAATGATAGTAATAAGAAGAATAAAACTTTAATAATATAAATAAAACACCAGAAATAATATAAATAAAATGTTAATAATAATAATATAAATAAGACATTAATAATAATAATATAAATAAGACATGGATAATAATATTACATAATACAGTATAATAATATATCCAAAATATATCCAAAAATGGTTAATAATAATAATAATACAATGAATAATAACATATAATAAGATTACATAATATAATAAATCACAATATGGGTAATAATAATAATATATAATAATAATGGATAATAATATTAGAAAATAATAATGGCTAATAATATTACATAATAATATATGAAAAATGGATGATGATAATAATAATATTGATAATCAATATAATATTAATAATATTTACAATAAAAATACTATGAGATAATACACATATTAATAATATTGATAATAATATTGGATAACAATAATAATACTAGATAATATTTACAATAATAACAATGGATAATAATAATAATGTATTATAATATTAGATAATATTTAATAATAGTCATAAGAATATTAGGAATATTAATAAGAAGAACCCTTGTGTCCTACCTCGGAGGGGGGACTTGAGGGCGGCCTCGGTGATGCCGAGGAGGAGCTGGAGGCTCTTGGGGTCCTGGGCCAGACCCGAGGCAAAGGCCGCCAGCGCGTCCCCGTGACGCCCCAGGTACTGCAGCGCCACCCCCTGGCGGAAGTAGGCCTAAGCAAGAGCAGAAAGAAAGACATCGAGGGTCAACGGGAGGCCTAGAATGGTCAACGGAAGGCTTTGAAGGCCAACAGAAGGCCTAGAAGGTCAACAATGGATACCAATGCTCAACAGAAAGCCTATAATGGTCAACAGAAGGCATTAGTGTCAACAGAAGGTCTATAATGGTCAACAATGGATACAATGGTCAACGGGAAGCCTAGAATGGTCAACGGAAGGCTTCGATGGCCAACAGAAGGCCTACAAAGGTCAACAATGGATACCAATGCTCAACAGAAGGCCTATAATGGTCAACAGAAGGCATTAGTGTCAACAGAAGGTCTATAATGGTCAACAATGGATACAATGGTCAATGGGAAGCCTAGAATGGTCAACGGAAGGCTTCGATGGCCAACACAAGGCCTACAAAGGTCAACAATGGATACCAATGCTCAACAGAAGGCCTATAATGGTCAACAGAAGGCATTAGTGTCAACAGAAGGTCTATAATGGTCAACAATGGATACAATGGTCAACGGGAAGCCTAGAATGGTCAACGGAAAGCTTCGATGGCCAACAGAAGGCCTACAAAGGTCAACAATGGATACCAATGCTCAACAGAAGGCCTATAATGGTCAACAGAAGGATTTAATGTTCAACAGAAGGTCTATAATGGTCAACAATGGATACAATGGTCAACGGGAAGCCTAGAATGGTCAACGGAAGGCTTCGATGGCCAACAGAAGGCCTACAAAGGTCAACAATGGATACCAATGCTCAACAGAAGGCCTATAATGGTCAACAGAAGGCATTAGTGTCAACAGAAGGTCTATAATGGTCAACAATGGATACAATGGTCAATGGGAAGCCTAGAATGGTCAACGGAAGGCTTCGATGGCCAACACAAGGCCTACAAAGGTCAACAATGGATACCAATGCTCAACAGAAGGCCTATAATGGTCAACAGAAGGCATTAGTGTCAACAGAAGGTCTATAATGGTCAACAATGGATACAATGGTCAACGGGAAGCCTAGAATGGTCAACGGAAAGCTTCGATGGCCAACAGAAGGCCTACAAAGGTCAACAATGGATACCAATGCTCAACAGAAGGCCTATAATGGTCAACAGAAGGATTTAATGTTCAACAGAAGGTCTATAATGGTCAACAATGGATACAATGGTCAACGGGAAGCCTAGAATGGTCAACGGAAGGCTTCGATGGCCAACAGAAGGCCTACAAAGGTCAACAATGGATACCAATGCTCAACAGAAGGCCTATAATGGTCAACAGAAGGATTTAATGTTCAACAGAAGGTCTATAATGGTCAACAATGGATACAATGGTCAACGGGAAGCCTAGAATGGTCAACGGAAGGCTTCGATGGCCAACAGAAGGCCTACAAAGGTCAACAATGGATACCAATGCTCAACAGAAGGCCTATAATGGTCAACAGAAGGATTTAATGTTCAACAGAAGGTCTATAATGGTCAACAATGGATACAATGGTCAACGGGAAGCCTAGAATGGTCAACGGAAGGCTTCGATGGCCAACAGAAGGCCTACAAAGGTCAACAATGGATACCAATGCTCAACAGAAGGCCTATAATGGTCAACGGAAGGATTTAATGTTCAACAGAAGGTCTATAATGGTCAACAATGGATACAATGGTCAATGGGAAGCCTAGAATGGTCAACGGAAGGCTTCGATGGCCAACAGAAGGCCTACAAAGGTCAACAATGGATACCAATGCTCAACAGAAGGCCTATAATGGTCAACAGAAGGCATTAGTGTCAACAGAAGGTCTATAATGGTCAACAATGGATACAATGGTCAACGGGAAGCCTAGAATGGTCAACGGAAGGCTTTGAAGGCCAACAGAGGTCAACAATGGATACCAATGCTCAACAGAAGGCCTATAATGGTCAACAGAAGGCATTAGTGTCAACAGAAGGTCTATAATGGTCAACAATGGATACAATGGTCAACGGGAAGCCTAGAATGGTCAACGGAAGGCTTCAATGGCCAACAGAAGGCCTACAAAGGTGAACAATGGATACCAATGCTCAACATCAGGCCTATAATGGTCAACAGAAGGCATTAGTGTCAACAGAAGGTCTATAATGGTCAACAATGGATACAATGGTCAACGGGAGGCCTAAAATGGTCAACGGAAGGCTTCAATGGCCAACAGAAGGCCTACAAAGGTGAACAATGGATACCAATGCTCAACATAAGGCCTATAATGGTCAACAGAAGGCATTAGTGTCAACAGAAGGTCTATAATGGTCAACAATGGATACAATGGTCAACGGGAGGCCTAGAATGGTCAACGGAAGGCTTCAATGGCCAACAGAAGGCCTACAAAGGTCAACAATGGATACCAATGCTCAACAGAAGGCCTATAATGGTCAACAATGGATACAATGGTCAACGGGAAGCCTAGAATGGTCAACAGAAGGCTTCGATGGCCAACAGAAGGCCTACAAAGGTCAACAATGGATACCAATGCTCAACAGAAGGCCTATAATGGTCAACAGAAGGCATTAGTGTCAACAGAAGGTCTATAATGGTCAACAATGGATACAATGGTCAACGGGAGGCCTAGAATGGTCAACGGAAGGCTTCGATGGCCAACAGAAGGCCTACAAAGGTCAACAATGGATACCAATGCTCAACAGAAGGCCTATAATGGTCAACAGAAGGCATTAGTGTCAACAGAAGGTCTATAACGGTCAACAACGGATACAATGGTCAACGGGAAGCCTAGAATGGTCAACGGAAGGCTTCGATGGCCAACAGAAGGCCTACAAAGGTCAACAATGGATACCAATGCTCAACAGAAGGCCTATAATGGTCAACAGAAGGCATTAGTGTCAACAGAAGGTCTATAATGGTCAACAATGGATACAATGGTCAACGGGAAGCCTAGAATGGTCAACGGAAGGCTTCGATGGCCAACAGAAGGCCTACAAAGGTCAACAATGGATACCAATGCTCAACAGAAGGCCTATAATGGTCAACAGAAGGCATTAGTGTCAACAGAAGGTCTATAATGGTCAACAACGGATACAATGGTCAACGGGAAGCCTAGAATGGTCAACGGAAGGCTTCGATGGCCAACAGAAGGCCTACAAAGGTCAACAATGGATACCAATGCTCAACAGAAGGCCTATAATGGTCAACAGAAGGCATTAGTGTCAACAGAAGGTCTATAATGGTCCACAATGGATACAATGGTCAACGGGAAGCCTAGAATGGTCAACAGAAGGCTTCGATGGCCAACAGAAGGCCTACAAAGGTCAACAATGGATACCAATGCTCAACAGAAGGCCTCTAATGGTCAACAGAAGGCATTAGTGACAACAGAAGGTCTATAATGGTCAACAATGGATACAATGGTCAACGGGAAGCCTAGAATGGTCAACGGAAGGCTTCGATGGCCAACAGAAGGCCTACAAAGGTCAACAATGGATACCAATGCTCAACAGAAGGCCTATAATGGTCAACAGAAGGCATTAGTGTCAACAGAAGGTCTATAATGGTCAACAACGGATACAATGGTCAACGGGAAGCCTAGAATGGTCAACGGAAGGCTTCGATGGCCAACAGAAGGCCTACAAAGGTCAACAATGGATACCAATGCTCAACAGAAGGCCTATATTGGTCAACAGAAGGTTTTTATGGTCAACAGAAGGCCTATAATGGTCAACAATGTATACCAATGCTCATCAGATGGTCTATAATGGTCAAGAGAAGTCCTATAATGGTCAACACAAGGTCTGTAACGATCAACAAGGAATACCAAGGAATACCAGAGGCCTATAATGTTAAACAGAAGGCCTATAATGGTCAACAATGGATACCAATGCTCAACAGAAGGTCTATGATGGACAACAGATGGCCTATAATGGTCGACAATCGATACCAATAGTCAACAGAAGGTTTTAATGGTCAATGGAAGGCCTATAATGGTAAACAATGGACATCAATGCTCAACAAAAGGCCTATAATGATCAACATGAGGCCTATAATGATCAACAATGGTCAACATAAGGCCTACAGTGGTCAACAGATGGCGTTAATGGTCAACAATGGATACCAATGCTCAACAGAAGGCCTATATTGGTCAACAGGAGGCCTATAATGGTCAATGGAAGGTGTATAATTGCCAACAGAAGGCCTATCATCGTCAACAATGGATACCAGTGCTCAACAGAAGGTCTATAATGCTCAACAGAAGACCTATAATGGTTAACAATGGATACCAGTGCTCAACAGAAGGATTTAATGGTCAACAGAAGGTGTTAATGGTCAACAATGGATACAAATGCTCAACAGAAGGCCTATAATGAGCAATATGAGGCCTATAATGATCAACAATGGATACCAATGGTCAACAGAAGGCCTATAATGGTCATCAGAAGGCTTTTATGTTCAACAGAAGGTTTTAATAGTTAACAGAAGGCTTTAATGGTCAACAGAAGGTTTTAATGGTCAACAGAAGGCCTATCATGGTCAACGGAAGGCCTATCATGGTCAACAATGGACACCAATGCTCAACAGGAGGCCTATAATGGTCAACAGAAGGATTTAATGGTCAACAGAGGGCCTATCATGGTCAACGGAAGGCCTATCATGGTCAACAATGGACACCAATGGTCAACAGGAGGCCTATAATGGTCAACAGAAGGATTTAATGGTCAACAGAAGGCCTATCATGGTCAACGGAAGGCCTATCATGGTCAACAATGGACACCAATGCTCAACAGGAGGCCTATAATGGTCAACAGAAGGCCTATCATGGTCAACGGAAGGCCTATCATGGTCAAACTTGGCACACAGACTCCCCACTCCCCACTTTACATCTTGGTGAAGTTTGGAGGAAGGCGGACCATGGATGATGGGATTTACACTATCTTCACTCACTTCCTGAGACCACTGCGACCACCACCAATGACTGATCAAGACCAAACTTGGCACACAGGACACCCATGACACACTCTACGCCCTGTTGCGGTCTGGAAGAGTTTGGACCAGGGATGATGGGATTTACACTATCTTCACTCACTTCCTGAGACCATTGCAACCACCACCAATCACTGATCAAGACCAAACTTGACACACAGGACACCCATGACACACTCTACGCCCTGTTGCGGTCTGGAAGAGTTTGGACCAGGGATGATGGGATTTACACTATCTTCACTCACTTCCTGAGACCATTGCAACCACCACCAATCACTGATCAAGACCAAACTTGACACACAGGACACCCATGACACACTCTACACCCTGTTGCGGTCTGGAAGAGTTTGGACCAGGGATGATGGGATTTACACTATCTTCACTCACTTCCTGAGACCATTGCAACCACCACCAATGACTGATCAAGACCAAACTTGGCACACAGGACACCCATGACACACTCTACGCCCTGTTGCGGTCTGGAAGAGTTTGGACCAGGGATGATGGGATTTACACTACCTTCACTCACTTCCTGAGACCACTGCGACCACCACCAATGACTGATCAAGACCAAACTTGGCACACAGGACACCCATGACACACTCTACGCCCTGTTGCGGTCTGGAAGAGTTTGGACCAGGGATGATGGGATTTACACTATCTTCACTCACTTCCTGTGACCATTGCAACCACCACCAATGACTGATCAAGACCAAACTTGACACACAGGACACCCATGACACACTCTACGCCCTGTTGCGGTCTGGAAGAGTTTGGACCAGGGATGATGGGATTTACACTATCTTCACTCACTTCCTGAGACCATTGCAACCACCACCAATGACTGATCAAGACCAAACTTGACACACAGGACACCCATGACACACTCTACGCCCTCTTGCGGTCTGGAAGAGTTTGGACCAGGGATGATGGGATTTACACTATCTTCACTCATTTCCTGAGACCACTGCGACCACCACCAATGACTGATCAAGACCAAACTTGGCACACAGGACACCCATGACACACTCTACGCCCTGTTGCGGTCTGGAAGAGTTTGGACCAGGGATGATGGGATTTACACTATCTTCACTCATTTCCTGAGACCATTGCAACCACCACCAATGACTGATCAAGACCAAACTTGGCACACAGGACACCCATGACACACTCTACGCCCTCTTGCGGTCTGGAAGAGTTTGGACCAGGGATGATGGGATTTACACTATCTTCACTCATTTCCTGAGACCACTGCGACCACCACCAATGACTGATCAAGACCAAACTTGACACACAGGACACCCATGACACACTCTACGCCCTCTTGCGGTCTGGAAGAGTTTGGACCAGGGATGATGGGATTTACACTATCTTCACTCATTTCCTGAGACCATTGCAACCACCACCAATGACTGATCAAGACCAAACTTGGCACACAGGACACCCATGACACACTCTACGCCCTGTTGCGGTCTGGAAGGGTTTGGACCAGGGATGATGGGATTTACACTATCTTCACTCACTTCCTGAGACCACTGCGACCACCACCAATGACTGATCAAGACCAAACTTGGCACACAGGACACCCATGACACACTCTATGCCCTGTTGCGGTCTGGAAGAGTTTGGACCAGGGATGATGGGATTTACACTATCTTCACTCACTTCCTGAGACCACTGCGACCACCACCAATGACTGATCAAGACCAAACTTGACACACAGGACACCCATGACACACTCTACGCCCTGTTGCGGTCTGGATGAGTTTGGACCAGGGATGATGGGATTTACACTATCTTCACTCATTTCCTGAGACCATTGCAACCACCACCAATGACTGATCAAGACCAAACTTGACACACAGGACACCCATGACACACTCTACACCCTGTTGCGGTCTGGAAGAGTTTGGACCAGGGATGATGGGATTTACACTATCTTCACTCATTTCCTGAGACCATTGCAACCACCACCAATGACTGATCAAGACCAAACTTGGCACACAGGACACCCATGACACACTCTACGCCCTGTTGCGGTCTGGAAGGGTTTGGACCAGGGATGATGGGATTTACACTATCTTCACTCACTTCCTGAGACCACTGCGACCACCACCAATGACTGATCAAGACCAAACTTGGCACACAGGACACCCATGACACACTCTACGCCCTGTTGCGGTCTGGAAGGGTTTGGACCAGGGATGATGGGATTTACACTATCTTCACTCACTTCCTGAGACCACTGCGACCACCACCAATGACTGATCAAGACCAAACTTGGCACACAGGACACCCATGACACACTCTATGCCCTGTTGCGGTCTGGAAGAGTTTGGACCAGGGATGATGGGATTTACACTATCTTCACTCACTTCCTGAGACCACTGCGACCACCACCAATGACTGATCAAGACCAAACTTGACACACAGGACACCCATGACACACTCTACGCCCTGTTGCGGTCTGGATGAGTTTGGACCAGGGATGATGGGATTTACACTATCTTCACTCACTTCCTGAGACCATTGCAACCACCACCAATGACTGATCAAGACCAAACTTGACACACAGGACACCCATGACACACTCTACGCCCTGTTGCGGTCTGGAAGGGTTTGGACCAGGGATGATGGGATTTACACTGTCTTCACTCACTTCCTGAGACCACTGCGACCACCACCAATGACTGATCAAGACCAAACTTGGCACACAGGACACCCATGACACACTCTACGCCCTGTTGCGGTCTGGAAGGGTTTGGACCAGGGATGATGGGATTTACACTGTCTTCACTCACTTCCTGAGACCACTGCGACCACCACCAATGACTGATCAAGACCAAACTTGACACACAGGACACCCATGACACACTCTACGCCCTGTTGCGGTCTGGATGAGTTTGGACCAGGGATGATGGGATTTACACTATCTTCACTCACTTCCTGAGACCATTGCAACCACCACCAATGACTGATCAAGACCAAACTTGACACACAGGACACCCATGACACACTCTACGCCCTGTTGCGGTCTGGAAGGGTTTGGACCAGGGATGATGGGATTTACACTATCTTCACTCACTTCCTGAGACCACTGCGACCACCACCAATGACTGATCAAGACCAAACTTGGCACACAGGACACCCATGACACACTCTACACCCTGTTGCGGTCTGGAAGAGTTTGGACCAGGGATGATGGGATTTACACTATCTTCACTCATTTCCTGAGACCATTGCAACCACCACCAATGACTGATCAAGACCAAACTTGGCACACAGGACACCCATGACACACTCTACGCCCTGTTGCGGTCTGGAAGGGTTTGGACCAGGGATGATGGGATTTACACTATCTTCACTCACTTCCTGAGACCACTGCGACCACCACCAATGACTGATCAAGACCAAACTTGGCACACAGGACACCCATGACACACTCTACGCCCTGTTGCGGTCTGGAAGGGTTTGGACCAGGGATGATGGGATTTACACTATCTTCACTCACTTCCTGAGACCACTGCGACCACCACCAATGACTGATCAAGACCAAACTTGACACACAGGACACCCATGACACACTCTACACCCTGTTGCGGTCTGGAAGAGTTTGGACCAGGGATGATGGGATTTACACTATCTTCACTCATTTCCTGAGACCATTGCAACCACCACCAATGACTGATCAAGACCAAACTTGACACACAGGACACCCATGACACACTCTACGCCCTGTTGCGGTCTGGAAGGGTTTGGACCAGGGATGATGGGATTTACACTATCTTCACTCACTTCCTGAGACCACTGCGACCACCACCAATGACTGATCAAGACCAAACTTGGCACACAGGACACCCATGACACACTCTATGCCCTGTTGCGGTCTGGAAGAGTTTGGACCAGGGATGATGGGATTTACACTATCTTCACTCACTTCCTGAGACCACTGCGACCACCACCAATGACTGATCAAGACCAAACTTGACACACAGGACACCCATGACACACTCTACGCCCTGTTGCGGTCTGGATGAGTTTGGACCAGGGATGATGGGATTTACACTATCTTCACTCACTTCCTGAGACCATTGCAACCACCACCAATGACTGATCAAGACCAAACTTGACACACAGGACACCCATGACACACTCTACGCCCTGTTGCGGTCTGGAAGGGTTTGGACCAGGGATGATGGGATTTACACTGTCTTCACTCACTTCCTGAGACCACTGCGACCACCACCAATGACTGATCAAGACCAAACTTGGCACACAGGACACCCATGACACACTCTACGCCCTGTTGCGGTCTGGAAGGGTTTGGACCAGGGATGATGGGATTTACACTGTCTTCACTCACTTCCTGAGACCACTGCGACCACCACCAATGACTGATCAAGACCAAACTTGACACACAGGACACCCATGACACACTCTACGCCCTGTTGCGGTCTGGATGAGTTTGGACCAGGGATGATGGGATTTACACTATCTTCACTCACTTCCTGAGACCATTGCAACCACCACCAATGACTGATCAAGACCAAACTTGACACACAGGACACCCATGACACACTCTACGCCCTGTTGCGGTCTGGAAGGGTTTGGACCAGGGATGATGGGATTTACACTGTCTTCACTCACTTCCTGAGACCACTGCGACCACCACCAATGACTGATCAAGACCAAACTTGGCACACAGGACACCCATGACACACTCTACGCCCTGTTGCGGTCTGGAAGGGTTTGGACCAGGGATGATGGGATTTACATATATGAGTTGTAGTTCACCCGCACCCACTGAACCCAGCTGACATTGGATCTAGACTACACTTGGAACACAGGCAAACAATTCCTTTCTCAAATATTAATATAGTAATATAATAAATATAATATAATAAACATCATAATAATTGGATATAATAATAAATACAATGTAATAAATATAATAATAATGCATGTGTAATATAAAAAGATAAAAATAATTATTCTATGATAATATATAACAATATATAATTGCAAACATATATAATGGATATAATAGCAATATCATATCAATATCATAATAAATATACATATAATATAAAAATATTATAACGAATACATATGTAATAGCAAACATATATGTGTAATAGATATAATAGATATAATTATAATAGATATAATAGCAATATTATATTATAATATAATATACACATATAAAATAAAATAATATTATTATAACATGTATAATAATTATTATAATAAATATATATATAATAGCATATATATAATGAATATAACAGCAGTATAATAAAACAGTATAATAAATATACATAAAATACAAAATAACATTATAATAAATATATTATATTTATAATAGCAAACATAGATGTAATAGTAATATAATAATAATATTACATAATAATTGATATTATAAAATATTAATATAATAAACAAATATATATATATATATAATAGAAACAATATAATGTATATATTAGCAAATTATAATAAATATATATATAATAGCATATATATAATGAATATAACAGCAGTATAATAAAACAGTATAATAAATATACATAAAATAGAAAATAACATTATAATAAATATATTATATTTATAATAGCAAACATAGATGTAATAGTAATATAATAATAATATTACATAATAATTGATATTATAAAATATTAATATAATAAACAAATATATATATATATATAATAGCAACAATATAATGTATATATTAGCAAATATATATATATATAAAGAATATAATAGCAATATAATAAAATACAATAATATACATATATAATACAATATTATTTTTATACATATTTCCAACATATATATATATATATTATACGTACAATAGCAATATAATGCAATGTAATTAATATAACAATATAATGTATAATAACATAACATTATAGATATGATACAATGGAATTAATATCACAATATAATAATAAATATATAGTAAACAATACCACATAAACTGTTATAAAATAATAATTTAAGATACATAATAAACAAAATAATAGTATATAATAATATAATATATATATCAAGTGTCATTAATTCTTTTATCTCAAGGCCCGATGTATAGCAAATATAATAAATATAATAATATAACAATAATATGATATAATAATAATGTATAATATAATAATATATCAATTAATTGTCCTATCTGAAGTACCAGAGAAGGCCAGAATGGGCGAGGGGCTTCCTCATAAGGCCATAGAGAGATATATAAATACCTATCTAGACCCCCGGCCCCTTCCCCAGGCCCTCATTTGCATACATCTGCATACATTTGCATATCGAGGCCTAATATCGAGGCCAGGCCTGACCTTCTTCCTGGGCTGCCATTTCATCATCCTCGCTCAGGCCCCGCCCCTTTCTGGGAGGAAAAGGAGGCGGGGCCAAGCAGGAAGGGGCGGGGCCTCGGCGGACGGCCGAGGAAGAAAGCAGAGGGAGGCTCCCCTCGCCGCTCCCGACGCCCAAAAGGCACTGCGCATGCGCGGCTCCGTCTTTGTGAGGGGGGAATGAGAGACAAAGGAGGCGTGGCGACCGGCTGGAGGCTTCTGCGCAGGCGCGGTTTCCTCCTGAAGCACAAAGGCGGCTTCTGCGCAGGCGCATCCTCATCCTGAAATACAAAGGTGGCTTCTGCGCAGGCGCATCCTCATCCTGAAGTACAAAGGTGGCTTCGTGAAGTACAAAGGTGGCTTCTGCGCAGGCGCAACTTCGTCCTGAAGTACAAAGGCTGCTTCTGCGCAGGCGCGATTTCTTCTTTGTGAGGGAAATAAGGGAGGAAAGGGGGCGTGGCTATCACTCGCGCAGGCGCGGCTTCTTTGTGAGGTAAATAAGAGGGAGAAAGGGGGCGTGGCAGACAGATAAAACGCTCTGTGCGCAGGCGCAGCTTCGTCTTGAAGTACAAAGGCCGGTTCTGCGCAGGCGTGGTTTCTTCTTTGTGAGGCAAATAAGAGGGAGTAAGAGGGCGTGGCCGACATAACAGCCTTTCTGCGCAGGCGCGGAGTCTTTGTGAGGTAAGGGAAAGGGGGCGTGGCTATCACTCAGGCAGGGAAAGGAGCCTTCTGCGCAGGCGCGGTTTCTTTGTGAGGTAAATATATGGAGAAAGAGGGCGTGGCTACGTGCAGGCTTCGTTGTAAGGTAAATAAAGGGGCGTGTCTATCGATAAGGGGGCGGGGTCCACAGAAAAAAGAGGGAAATAGAAAGGGGGCGTGGCTACAACGGAGGCTTCTGCGCAGACGCGGTTTCTTTGTGAGGGGAAATAGCGGGAAATATTGACGGCCTTAAAGCCCCTCTCCCTCATTTGCATGCTGCCTCCCCATAGGTCCCCTGCAGCTGGGGGCGTGGCTACGGACAGAGGTTTTATAAGCCCTTTGTGAAGGAAATTAAAAAGGGGCGTGGCTACCAACAGCATTATTTGTGAGGTAAATTGAAGGGGCGTGGCTATTAAAAGGAGGGCGTGGCCTATAGTGAAAAGGGCGTGGCTATGATCAGGTTTATTTGTGAGGGGCGTGGCTAAGAGGGGCGTGACTGAATAGGCTTTTGTTTGGCTTTCTATTGTGTTCCTTCAAGCCACGTCCCTTCATTTGCATGCTGCCTTCTCATAGGTCCTCTGCAGCCAGGGGGCGTGTCCTCCTGTCAAGGCTTTTATTTACTGAGGAAACCTTCAAGCCTCGAGTCCCGCCCCTTCATTTGCATGCCGCCTTCCCATTGGTTCCGCCGAAAAGAGGCCTTACCTTGGCCCACTTGGGGTTGATGGCGCAGGCGCGCTGGGCATCGGCGAGCGCGCCTGCATAGTCGCGCATGCGCAGATGCGCCGCCGAGCGGTTGCTAAGCAACGCACAGTTGTCCGGGTCCGCCTCCAAGGCCTCGCCGAAGAGCGACGCCGCCCGCCGGAAGTCTCCCCGTACGCAGGCCTCACTTCCGGCCCGGGCCTGTTAAAAATATCGTAAGTATTCATATTATAAACAATACAATATGATATTAAATAAAGATAAATGTGTAAAACACGCGTCAAATAGCGTTGGGAGGGTAATGTCACGTGTGAACGCCCGACACGCATCTTCCCCTTGCGTGTTGCGACCCCGGTTGGCGTGTTTTTCCCAAAGGAACGCGGATCCGATGCGGATCAACACCAAACCAGCCCTCTCCCTGTTTTCCTAACGTGGAAACGCCCTGACACGCGTCTTACCTTGCGGGCCAAAACTTTCCTCAGAGAGGCTGCTTCCATTTTGAACCCCTTAAAGGGGAGGAGCCTCGGAGAACTTTTTGGCGGGCAAACGTCGCCCCGAAAGGGCGGCTTCCCCTTTAAGAGGCGCCGACGGCAACGCGCAGGCGCAGAGGAGAGGGAAAGGCGGGAGCGAACTACGATTCCCAGAAGGCCAACGCATTGGGATTAAGGGCAGAGGCTTCTGGGAAATGGAGTCCGAAAACACTGAGGAGAGAAGAAGCGCCATTTTAAACGGGGCGAATAAGGTCTCCTTTAAGGAGGGAAGACATCGTGGATTATGAGGTAAAAGTATAATGTAATAATATATATATAATTATAACATCATCGTTTAAATATAAAATAACAAAAAGAATAACATGATATAGTAATATATTAATAGTGATAGTAGTATAATTGTAGTATAATATATAACGATAAAAAGTAACAATTATCCCCATACTATAATATAAAATAGTATAAGAATATGTTTAATATTAATATAACATATTATAATATAATTATTAAATAATAAAAGTTTAATATTAATATTTTATTAGTAGTAATATAATCTAATAATATAAGTGCTCTATTAGTATATTACAGTTATAATATGATATAATGGTATAATATAATTTTAATATTAATATATTATTATTATATTAGTATTAGTAATAATATAAGTGCTCTATTACTATATTATTGTAATATCACAATAAGATATGATATAATAGTATAATATAATTTTCATATTAATATAACATAATATATTAAATTATAATATAATATAATTTTAATATTAATAATATATTATTAGATTATATGACTAATACTAAGTGCTCTATTACTATATTATAGTAATATTATATGATATAATGATATAACAATAATATTATAATAATTATATTAGGTTGTATTATTAAAATTATATTATTATATTATATCATTATATCATATATCATTTTAATATTGTAATAATTATATAATAATTTCATTAGTATTAGTAACATAATCTAATATAATAAGTGCTCTCTTACTATATTATAGTAATATAATATGATTATATTAATATAACATAATAAAAATAATGTAACAATAATGTACTATATAAAATATGTAATAGTGATAATAAAGTATTATAATCATAATTATTTTATTAGTATGTGATATAAAAATAATGTAATAATGTAATATATAACAATGTAATGTAATTGTAATATAATAAAATATTATTATATTATTTTATTAGTATTCATGATACAATATTAAGTGCTCGCTTCGGCAGCACATATACTAAAATTGGAACGATACACAGAAGATCAGCATAATATAATAATATAATAGTATTCTTGGCTATGCAAGTGAAAGTCTTGTGCAAACTGAGACCATTAATGACCATTATAGGCCTTCTGTTGACCATTGGTATCCATTGTTGACCATTATAGGCCTTCTCTTGAGCATTCATATCCATTGTTGACCATTGTAGGCCTTCCATTGACCATTGGTATCCATTGTTGATCATTATAGGCTCTCCGTTGACTATTATAATCTTCGGTTTATCATTGAAGCCATTTATTGACCATCAGGACTTTCCGTTGACCATTAAAGCCTTCTGTTGGCCGTTATAGTCCTTCCGTTGACCATGATAGGCCTTCTGTTGATCATTATAGGTTTTCTGTTTACCATTAGAGGCCTTTTGTAGACCATTGCTATCCTCCGTTGACCATTGTAGTCCTTTTGTTGACCATTGGTATCCATTGTTGACCATTAGAGGCCTCCTGTTGACCACTTTAGGTCTTCGGTTGACCATTATAATCCTGTTGACCATTGTAATCCTTCCGTTGACCATTACAGGCCTTCTTTTGACCATTGTAGTACTCCCGTTGATCCTTCCACTGACCATTATAGTCCTTCTGTTGACCATTATAGTCCTTTTGTTGACTGTTGGGCCCTTCCACTGACCATTATAGGCCTTCTGTTGACCATTGGTATCCATTGATGACCATTATAGGCCTTCCATTGACCATTAATGCCATTTGTTGACCATTGGGACTTTCTGTTGACCAATAAAGTCTTCTGTTGATCATTATAGGCCTTCTATTGACCATTATAAGCCTTCTGTCGACCATTGGTATCCTTTGTTGATCATTATAGTTCTTCCGTTGACCTTTGTAGGTCTTCTGTTGACCACTTTAGATCTTCTATTGACCATTATAAGCCTTCTGTTGACCACTGTAGCCTTCTGTGGACCATTATAGTCCCTCTGTTGACCATTGATATCCATTGATGACCATTATAGGCCTTCCGTTGATCATTATAGGCCTTCTGTTGACCATTGGTATCCATTGTTGACTATTATAGGTCTTCTGTTGACCACTGTTATCAATTGTTGACCATTATAGGCCTTCCGTTGACATTATGGGCCTTCTGTTGACCATTATAGTATTCTGTTGATCACTGAAGCCATTTGTTAACCATTGGGACTTTCTGTTGACCCATAAAGTCTTCTGTGGACCATTAAAGTCCTTCTGTTGACCATTGGTATCCTATGTTGATCATTATAGTTCTTCCGTTGACCTTTGTAGGTCTTCAGTTGACCACTTTAGGTCTTCTGTTGACCATCATAGGCCCACACGAATGACAGACCCAGACCAAACATGTCACATGGACTCCCCATGACCAACAGAACATACTGAAGACGTCTGGGGGAAATTTACCTTGATTTATGGGAATTATAGTTCACCAGAGAAAGAGCTAAGGCTCTTAAAGGGGCAACGTCCAAGTCTAATATATTTCTTTATTTTCCTATAAAAATCCACCAGGGAAAAAATATAAACTCTTCAGAAATATACACATATATACATATAAAACCGTATTTAAAAACAATAGGAAAATAATAATCAGATAGGAACTTAATTATTGCTGGAGTTTCCGAGCTTTTGTGGGCCCCACAAGTTCGTCTTCTGCCCGTGGCCTTTTCCTTCCTTTAACAAGCTTTAAAAAAGGGAGAAAAAGTTTAAATATTAAATATAAATATAATAAACTAAATCTATTTAAAATATAAATATAATATTATAGTGTAAGATAAATATATAATACATATATTTTTTAAACTTACCAAATTTGGAGCCGTCTCTGCTTTGGAAACCAATTCCTGGAAAATGCGCTTCATCTCTTCATCCTGGAAATAATAATATCAACAAATAATAATTTGTTATTAATAATAATAATAATATCAACAAATGTTCAAAATATGCAAATGTATGCAAATATATGTAAATGTAGGCAAATTACTTGGAGCCAGGGGTGAAGCAAGGCTTCCTGGATGGTCAGACGCCGGATGGGATCGACTTCCAGCAATTTCCGGACCAAATCTAAGGCTGGATATAATAATATTAATAATAATAATAATGTTACCAAAAATAATAATGACAAAAATATGAATAATAATACTAAATATGATAGGTACTATGTATATAATATTTTACAAATAATAATAATAATAATATGTAATATTAAATATGATAAGACTGCATATTTAATAATAAATTACATAATATGTAATAATAAAAATGTAATACTAAATATGATAATAAATACTAAATACATATATAAGCTGAATGAATATTATAAGTTATAAAATAATGAATATAAAATATATAATAATACTAAATGTGATCATAAATTACATATATATTTCAAAATAACAATTAATAGATATGTGACAATAGTAATACTAAATAAATACTATGTATATAATAATATATTACAAATAATAATATGCAATAATAATCAACTATAATATGTAATGCTAAATACATATCTAACAATAACTAATAATAACATATTAGAAAAATAATAAATAGGTAATAATAATAATATGTAATAGTAATAATACGAATATAATATTGAATACTAAATACATATATACGCTGAATAAATAATAATATAATTTCTCAAATTCATAAAAAATAAATGTAAAAAACAAAAATAATTTATAATCATATTAAATGTGATAAGAAATACATTGCAGACAATAATACATTACAAATTATAATAAATAATGTAATAATAACAACAAATATGATAATAAATACAGTAGAGTCTCGCTTATCCAACGTAAGCGGGCCGGCAGAACGTTGGATAAGCGAATATGTTGGATAATAAGGAGATATTAGGAAAAGCCTATTAAACATTAAATTAGGTTATGATTTTACAAATTAAGCTCCAAAACACCATGTTATACAACAAATTTGACAGAAAAAGTAGTTCAGTACACAGTAATGCTATGTAGTAATTACTGTATTTACGAATTTAGCACCAAAATATCATGATGTATTGAAAACATTGACTACAAAAATGGGTTGAATAATCCAGAACGTTGGATAAGCGAGTGTTGGATAAGTGAGACTCTACTGTAGTTCAGTACACAGTAATGCTATGTAGTAATTACTGTATTTACGAATTTAGCACCAAAATATCATGATGTATTGAAAACATTGACTACAAAAATGAGTTGGATAATCCAGAACGTTGTTTACGCAAGTGTTGGATAAGTGAGACTCTACTGTACTACATATATAATAATATATTATTATAATAATAGGTATGTAATTATATGTAATAATGATCCTAAATATGTTAATAAATACTAAATACATGTATAGTGAATAAATAATTAAAAAATAATAATTTCATAAAATAATACAAATAAAATAAAAAATATATAGTGATAATAGTAAACATATGTAATAATACATCATAATTCTAAACATGACAATAAATACTACACAAATAATAAAGTACAAAAATTAGCAATAAATTTGTAAATTATATATATTTTAAGATTATTAATAAATATAAAAGTATTACCTTCCTGGGAGACGTGGTCCCATATCTCTTGGATGAAGGTGAAACTTCCGGCGCAAATCTGGTCTCGGAGACACTTTTGAGGCGTCTCCGAGAAAGGGGGGTACCCAGAAAGGCTGCGGGTGACAATAGAATAAATTTGCATATTTTTGCCTATATTTACATATGTTTAAAAATTACATAAATTTGCATATTTTATAAAGACCCACATACCATATGAAAAGGATGACCCCGAGGCTCCAGGCGTCGACGGCACGCCCGTAACCGCCCCCTTTGGCCCCGGATTCGAATCGCAGGACTTCGGGGGCCAAGTAGTCGGGGGTCCCGCACAGCGTCTGCATCAGGGAAGACTCCCCCAAAAGCTTCGACTGACCAAAGTCAGAGACCTACGTAAACATATATATATTCAGTAATATATCTGATTTTTAAAAATATGCACCTAAATATTCCTAAAAATGTTTGCATAAATCTATATATATAAAAGAGTGATGGCATCACGGCAGCGGACAAAACAACAAAAGTAAACACCCCACAACCTCAAAAATTGACAGCACAACCCCTCATCCATGCCTCTAGGTTGATACAACAAAAAGAAAAGACAAATAAAGTCCTAATTAGAGGGAGAGGAATAATTGTTTTTATCCAATTGCTGCCAGTTAGAAGGCTAAGCTCCGCCCACTTGGTCTCCTAGCAACCCACTCACCCCAGGGGACCCTTTACTTTAACTACCACCAATTCCTCAATACTTTATTTCCCATACCATCATACTTCGCCACAGCAACGCGTGGCCGGGCACAGCTAGTATTTATTAAAAATGTTCCCTGAAATATTAGGGAAAATATTGTTGAAATATTCACAGGAATAATCACAGAAATGTCTTCATAGAAATATTCTCAGAAATGTGTTGTCGAAAGGAGCCCGGAAAACATACAACTCTCTGATTCTCGGAAATATTCATAAAAATAAGTTCATTAAAATATTCATAGAAATAAAACAAATATACATAAAATATATTCACTGAAATATTCAAAGAAATACAGTAGTCTCACTTATCCAAGCTAAACGGGCCAGCAGACGCTTGGATAAGCGAATATCTTGGATAATAAAGATTAAGGAAAAGCCTATTAAACATCAAATTAGGTTATGATTTTACAAATTAAGCACCAAAACATCATGATATATTTTAAAACATTGACTACAAAAATGTGTTGGATAATCCAGAACGTTGGATAAGCGAGTGTTGGATAAGTGAGACTCTACTGTATACATAAAATGTATTCATAAAATATATTCACTGAAATATTCAAAGAAATACAGTAGTCTCGCTTATCCAACATAAGCCAGCAAAATGTTAGATAAGCGAATATCTTGGATAATAAAGATTAAGGAAAAGCCTATTAAACATCAAATTAGGTTATGATTTTACAAATTAAGCACCAAAACATCATGTTTTACAACAAATCTAACAGAAAAAGCAGTTCAATCCGCAGTAATGTTACGTTGTAATTACTGTATTTACAAATTTAGCACCAAAATATCATGATATATTTTAAAACATTGACTACAAAAATGCGTTGGATAATCCAGAACGTTGGATAAGCGAGTGTTGGATAAGCGAGACTCTACTGTATACATAAAATATATTCATAAAATATATTCACTGAAATATTCAAAGAAATACAGTAGTCTCACTTATCGAAGCTAAACGGGCCAGCAGAAGCTTGGATAAGTGAATATCTTGGATAATAATGAGGGATTAAGGAAAAGCCTATTAAACATCAAATTAGGTTATGATTTTACAAATTAAGCACCAAAACATCATGTTTTACAACAAATTTGACAGAAAAAGCAGTTCAATCCACGGTAATGTTATGATGTAATTACTGTATTTACGAATTTAGCACCAAAATATCATATTGAAAACATTGACTACAAGAATTTATTTATTTGTTTGTTTGTTTGTTTAATACATTTATATCCCGCCCTTCTCACCAGGAAGGGGACTCAGAGCGGCTTACAAATTAAATTTACATACAATTTCATATTATTAGAATAGCACAATACTGGCAATAAATTTCTATATTGTACGATATCAATATGGCTTGGATAATCCAGAAATTTGGATAATCGAGGCTTGGATAAGTGAGACTCTACTGTAATCATAAAATATTTGCAGAATGTTCACAAAATATGTTCACAAAAACATTCGCAAAATATATTCACAAAAATATATTCATTACAATATTTATAAAATATATTCCTAAAAATATTCATAGAAATAATCACATAAATATTCATAAAAATGTTTGCATAAATATTCATTAAAAATACTCCCTGAAATATTAGGGAAAGACTTCACAGAAATATTCATGAAATATATTCACTGAAATATTTGAAAAATATTCACAAAAATAATCATGAAAATATTCCTAAAATATTGGCAGAATGTTCACTAAATATATTCACAAAAATATATTTGCTACAATATTTACATATATTCATAATCACAAATATCCATTAACATATTCAGGGAAATAATTTGTTAAGATATTCACAGAAATAATCATAAAAATATTCATTAAAATAGTCACAGATTCATAAAAATTCATTCATAAAAACATTAAAATATTCACAGAAATTATTGTAAATATATTCACAAGAATACTTGTAGAACTAATCCACTGAAATAAATCTATCTTACTTTGATGAGGCATTTTTCCTCGGACGGAGAGGAGAGAAGGATGTTTTCCAGCTTGAGATCCCGGTGGATGATGCCATTCTGGTGGAGATACTGCCATGGAGATATAAATCACTAATTATTAACATATAATAAATTAAAATATCATAATAATAATATAATAGTTAAATATAATATAATTAAAATATAATAATTAAATATAATATAATTAACATATAATAATTAAATATAATATAATTAAAATATAATAATTAAATATAATATAAATAAAATATAATAAATAAAATATAATAATAATACTAATAATAATTCACCTGAACTGCCAACAACATTTGATAGAAATAGAGTTTGCAGGTTTCTTCGCTCAGTTTGGCCGGCCTTCGGACTTTGTAGAAAAGTTCCCCTCCTTCCATCCTACATATAATAATAATAATTTTAAATTTTAAATAATATATATTATTATAGTATAGCATCATTATATATAAATTATATAATCATATATATATACAACTATTATTTATTTTATTTTAATGATTTTAATCATATATTACAATTTTAATATTATATTATACAATAGACAAAAACTAAATATATATAAAATAATAATATAGTAATACTACTATACTATAATTACTATATATTAATGTATTTTAAAGGTTCATGTATTGTTATTACAATGGTAACAAAATATAATTTTAATGTTTTTAATTATATAATAAAATTTTACTATTATACAATAACATAATAGACAAAAAGTTAATATATATAATATATAAAATAATAATAAAATATTAAAGATTATATACTGTATATTAATATATTTTAAATGTTTATGTATTTTATAAACAATGGTAATAAAATATAAATATAATATGAACTCACAATTCAAGCACTATATAGAAATCTTCCCCTTCGTAGAAGTCTTTAATCTTGATTAAACAGGGCTAAAAAGAGTGGGGAAGGGGATAATAATTATATCTATTTAATTAAGAATATTTTTACTTATTTTATATATATATATTTATTTATTTACATGATCAACTTTCTTCAAAATCTCCACTTCGGTTTCAACGTTTAGTGGCCGGTCCTGAAATTATAAAATCAAAATACAATCAAAATATTTATAAACTAAATAATATAATATATAATAATTAATTATTAAATAATTATTAACAATATCATCCCCTATATATAATAATATTATAATAATATGGTATTAATGTATAATATAACAATAATGAGTTTACTAAAATAATATGACAATTATAATAATAGAATATAATAAATATAACATAACAATAATATAGTATTAATGTATAATAATATAATAATGAATATACTAAATATAACATAATAATAATACAACATAATAATGTCATATTATAATAAATTTAATAATAATAATATAAAATAATGTATTATAATTTAATAATCAATATAAAATATACTAATACTAAATACTAAATATTTAGTATAAATACTAAAATATAATAATAAATGTAATGTAATCATAATAATATATAATAAATTAAGAATATGTCATAATAATATAATAATTTATATACTAATATAGCAATATAACAATGTCAGATAATATAACAATAATATATTAAAATAATAAATATAATATATGAAAATAATGTATAGTACTATAATAATAATGTAATGTATAATAATAATAATAGTGATGACGACCTACGTTTTCGAGGAGGCACTTCTTCTTGTTGATTATTTTAATAGCGACTTTAAGGCAAGTCTCTCTCTCAAAGGCCAGCTTCACTTCCCCGCAGGCGCCCCTAAACGGGAGAAATTCACATATTTAATGACCTCATTTGCATATTCAGTGACCTCATTTGCATACGGTGGGTCTCATTAAAATATACTTGAAACAAAACATAAGAATACAAATATATAAAAAAGCAATATGAGATGGAAAATGATATTTTTATTCTGAAACACGCAATGCGAGTAGATCAATAGGTACGGGACCCTGAATGACGAACTTTATATTATATATATTATATTATATTCACGGCCAACTGTAGTTCACCCTTATCCAGACAGCACTGAACCCTAACATCCCAAAACAAACAATAATTTAATAATAATAATAATAATAATAAACAATAATTTATTTCAATAACCTGGTTCCCCAAGGTAGTAAATATAATAAATATAATATAAAAAATATAATATGAAATAAAAAATTGGAAGGGTAAACATATATAAATATTATAATTAGTTATATTATATAATATTATTATATATAAATACTATATTTTGTCATTATTACATTTATGTAATAATACATTATGTATAAATATAATATTTTGTTATTATTTTATTATATTATTATAATATATTATGTATACATATATTTTGTTATTCTAGTTATTACATTACTGTAATTATAATATGTATAAATATTTTGTTATTCTATTTATTATATTACTGTAATATATTATTATTATGTAAATAATATATGTATAAATGCATTCTGTTATTATTATATTTATTATATTATTGTAATAATATAATATGTATATATTTTTCTTATATTTATTATATTCTGTTTATTATTTTATATTACCACATTATGTATAAATAAATCTTATTCTATTTATTATATTATCATAATATATTATAATGTATAAATATTATATCTTGTTATTATTATATTTATAATATAATAATATAATATTATTAAAAATATTAAATATTTTAAAATTCATATATATATATATATATATAAATAATAAAAAATGATATTGAATAAAAGATAAAACAAAAATAAAGAATAAAATGTAATATTAATATATAATATATAATCGGACTCACGTTCCAAGTGTTTTGGAAATGACGTACTTCTCCTTTAAGGCCGGAGGAAAACCCATGGATTGGTCAGACATTAAGTCACAAAAAAAAAAAACTGGAAGGAAATATTAATATATATTATTATTATTACTATATTATGTTGCTATTATTTTGATATGTATATTATTATTATTATTATTATTATTATTATTATTATTACATCATGTTATTATTACACATTATTATATTATATAATTATTAGTAATATTATTTCATATTATTATTAATATTTATACACTATTGTATGACATCATTATTAAACTATTACTACTTTCATATTATTTATAATTACTTCATATTATTAGTATTACTATTTTATATTAATATATACATTTTTATGATTATTACTATTAATATTATATATTATTTAATGACACTATTATACATTATATTATAATTATTACTATTATTTCATATTATTCTTTTGTAGTATTAATCAGTTGTTTTTATATTATCATGATTATTATTTTGTAATTATGTTGTAATATTATCATAGTTTTATTATTTTATTATAGATAATATTTTGTATTATCATTATTATTATTTTGTAATTATGTTGTAATATATTTTTATTATTTTATTTTTATTATAGATTATATTTTGTATTATTTTTATTGTATTATTATTATTATTTCATATTATTATTGTTTATATATTATACAATATTAATATATATTATATTATATATACATTATTTTTTTATATTATTTAATTATTACTTGCATTTCATATTTTTCATTTATATTATATATATTATTCATTTCTCCATATTATTATTATTATTAGGATATGTATATTATTGCTATATTATATTATTATTAATTATATTAATATAATTATTATTAGTTATTATATTATCATTACTAATATATGTATATACATTTTATTACCATTATTATTAGTATTATTTCATATTATTATTTATATATTATTGTATTACATTATTATTATATCACATACTATTATTATTTCATATTATTCATTTATATTATTATATATTATTTATTTCTTCATATTATTGTTGTTGTATTAATTATTATTATTATTATTATTATTATCATATCCTGACCTTTGTGGAAGGGGAGGGCAAGGGCGATCTCGGCTCCGTTGGCCAGCGGGGTCTTCTTTCCTTTCCCAATTAGCGTCCCGTTAACGAACGTCCCGTTAGCGCTCTGGTCTTCCAAATAGGCCACGCCCACACCCAGGCCAGGCTCCTCCTACTCACATCATAATAACAACAATATTATAATAACATATGGGATCCTGGAGATATTAATAATAAAAACAATAATAATATTATAATATAATATGGAATCTGGAAAATAATAATAATAATATGATTACGATGATAATAACAGTAATATTATAATTTATGGGACCATCTATGTAATAATATTATGATAATAATATAATATGGAATCTGGAAAATAATAATAATAATATGATGATGACGATGATAATAACAGTAATATTATAATTTATGGGACCATCTATGTAATAATATTATGATAATAATTTAATATGGAATCTGGAAAATAATAATAATACGATAATAATATTAATAATAATAACAATAAAAATAGAAATATGATAATGATGATGATATAATTTATCCCACCATGGAAATAATAATAATATTATGATAATAATATAATATGGAATCTGGAAAATAATAATAATACGATAATAATATTAATAATAATAACAATAAAAATAGAAATATAATGATGATGATATAATTTATCCCACCATGGAAATATAATATATAGAGATCTGGAAAATAATAATAATATCATGATAATAATAATAATAATAATAATAATAATAATAATAATAATAAAACTTTATTTATACCCCGCCACCATCTCCCCAATGGGGACTCGGGGGGGCTTACATGGGGCCATGCCCAAGACAATACAATAAACCATAACATAATACAATTAAATAATACATTACATAAAATAAACAGTACAACATAAAATCAAAACAGCAATATATGATAATAATAAGAATAATAATATAATTAATGGGATCATGGAAATAATAATAATATGATAATAATATATGTAATAATATATGGGATCATGGAAATATCAATAATAATAATAATAATAATAATAATAATAATAATAATAATATTAAATAATAACAATAATATAAAATAATATGGAATCTGGAAAATAATGATAATGATACTAATAATAATATAATTTATGGGATCGTGGAAATAATAATAATAGTAATAATAATATAAGTAATAATATATGGGATCATGGAAATATCAATAATAAAAACAATAATAATAATATTAAATAATAACAATAATATAAAATAATATGGAATCTGGAAAATAATGATAATGATACTAATAATAATATAATTTATGGGATCGTGGAAATAATAATAGTAATAATAATATAAGTAATAATATATGGGATCATGGAAATATCAATAATAAAAACAATAATAATAATATTAAATAATAACAATAATATAAAATAATATGGAATCTGGAAAATAATGATAATGATACTAATAATAATATAATTTATGGGATCGTGGAAATAATAATAATAGTAATAATAATATAAGTAATAATATATGGGATCGTGAAAATAATATTAAGAACAAGAATCTATATGTAATAATACAAATTATTGATACAAATAATATTGAATATAAAGCTATAATAATAATTCTAAACATAGTATTATAATAATTATGATAAATAATACCAAAACTAAATAATAATAAATAAATAAATACCCGTATAATACGGAAGTGCTTCTTACTGCTTTGTTGGTATAACTCAGCTGACCTCTGGAAGACGTAGTCGCAGGAGGGATCCCGCCCGAAACTATATTCCCCATTAATGCAATCTGTCAAGACATTTGCATATTCAGCAGCCCTCATTTGCATATTTAAAGGCGCAGGGCAAGGATTTATAAATATAGATTAAATATAGAGCATGATTACTATAATAATAATATAATAATATTAATATATATAGCCACTAGCTGTGCCCGGCCACGCGTTGCTGTGGCAAAGTGGTGGTGGTATTGGTTAAAAATTGTTGTGTAATTTTTATTTAACGTTACTTGCATTTTTTAAATTAATTTTATTGTAAGTTATATTTTTATTTATTATATTTTATTATTTTCTTGTATTATTTTTAGTTATTTTCTGTTATTATAGTATTTTATTGTATTAATTTTTTAATGTTTTTTATTATTTTTTATTGGGTCGCTAGGAGACCAAGTTGGAGGAGCTTAGCCTTCTAACTGGCAGCAATTGGATAAAAGCAATTATTCCTCTCTCTCTCTAATTAGGACTTTATTTTTCTTTTCTTTTTGTTGTATCAACCTAGAGGCGTGGATGATGGGTTGTGTCGTCAAATTTCGAGGTTGGGGGGCCTGTAGTTTTGTTGTTTTGTGCGTCGCCATGATGCCATCACTCTTTTATATATATACATAAACGACAACATATTAATTTTTTAATGTTTTTTATTATTTTTTATTGGGTCGCTAGGAGACCAAGTTGGAGGAGCTCAGCCTTCTAACTGGCAGCAATTGGATAAAAGCAATTATTCCTCTCTCTCTAATTAGGACTTTATTTTTCTTTTCTTTTTGTTGTATCAACCTAGAGGCGTGGATGATGGGTTGTGTCGTCAAATTTCGAGGTTGGGGGGCCTGTAGTTTTGTTGTTTTGTGCGTCGCCATGATGCCATCACTCTTTTATATATATACATAAACGACAACATATTAATTTTTTAATGTTTTTTATTATTTTTTATTGGGTCGCTAGGAGACCAAGTTGGAGGAGCTCAGCCTTCTAACTGGCAGCAATTGGATAAAAGCAATTATTCCTCTCTCTCTAATTAGGACTTTATTTTTCTTTTCTTTTTGTTGTATCAACCTAGAGGCGTGGATGATGAGTTGTGTTGTCAAATTTCGAGGTTGGGGGGCCTTTAGTTTTGTTGTTTTGTGGGTCGCCGTGATGCCATCACTCTTTTATATATATAGAAGGGTAATGAAATTTCGGCCAAGGACAAAACAACAAAACTACACATCCCAGAAACACTAAACTTGGCAGCACAACCCCTCATCCATGCCTCTACGTTCATACAACAAAAAGCTCCAGCTAATCCAGAAAACGGCTAGGCTTTGAGACTGCAAGGCTATTCACTGCTATTCCATAAGGATTCCCATAAGTCGTGGCCAGGCAAAGCTAGTAAAATATAAAATAAATAAAATATAATAAATAACAAATATAAATTATATAGATAATAAATACAATAATAGTAGTAATAACATTAATATAATAATATATTGATAAAAAGATAATAAAACAGAATAATACAATAAAAATAAATACATATAATATATAAAAAGTGATAATATAGTAATAGTAATGCTAATACAGTAGAGTCTCACTTATCCAAGCTAAACAGGCCGGCAGAAGCTTGGATAAGCGAATATGTTGGATAATAAGGAGGGATTAAGGAAAAGCCTATTAAACATCAAATTAGGTTATGATTTTACAAATTAAGCACCAAAACATCATGTTATACAACAAATTTGACAGAAAAAGCAGTTCAATTCGCAGTAATGTTATGTTGTAATTACTGTATTTACGAATTTAGCCCCAAAATATCATGATATATTGAAAACATTGACTACAAAAATGCATTGGATAATCCAGAACGTTGGATAAGCGAGTGTTGGATAAGTGAGACTCTACTGTATCACTATATTATTATATTATTTTTATCATTTCATACTGTATTTACGAATTTAGCCCCAAAATATCACGATATATTGACTACAAAAATGCGTTGGATAATCCAGAATGTTGGATAAGCGAGTGTTGGATAAGTGAGACTCTACTGTACTAATAAAAATAATATAATAACAAGATAATACAATAGAATATAATACAATTACACATATAATATATAAATAGTGATAATATAATAACAATACTAATACTAATATAAAACATAAAAAATAATATAATAATAAAATGATTTAACACTAAACAATAAAGAAAATATAAAGAATAATGATACAAAACAAAAATACATAATAATGGCACTGATTATAATATTAATAAATAAATATTAATGATATAAAACAAAAATAAATACATAATACTGGCATTGATAATAATATTAATAAATACATATTAATAAATAAATGTAAAAATAATTCCAATTATATATAATTATGATATGTATATAATAGTGAATGGGAGTATAAATAATAATAACATAAAAATACTAAATAATACAAATATAATAAATAACAGTTAATGAGGGGAGAGAGGCCTACCTACCGAGATTGTGGAATCCAGGCGAGAGGCCGAAGAGCCTTCCCCAGGCCTTGGCCGGGCCTCGCCCGTCCCCTCCGTCTCCTTCTCCTCCTTCCTCCGGGATGGAAGGGAGCGCCTCCTGGGTGGGCAGCGTGTCCACGGAGCTCGCCGTGGCCGAGCTCGAGGAGCCTGAGGCGGACGCCGAACTGGGGCCCGCCTCGGCCTTCTCCTCCTCCTGAAGCGACATCGCCGGAATCCTGAAGAGACTGAAGCGCCGCGAAGCTTCCCGCTCGTTTTTGTACAGGCACGTGATCGCCTGAGCCAATCACAGCCGTCTTGGCTCCCTCCTCAGCCAATGGCAGCCTGAGAGAGGGCTTCCTCTCGCGATTACTGAGGCGAATTAGCGAATGTCGCGCATGCGTAGAGCTGTAACAGGCGAAACAGTGAATGGTGCGCATGCGCAGAGTTATAACCGGCTGTCTGAGGAGAATACTGTGTAACTGAAACGAATGGGAGAATGGCACGCATGCGCATTGCTGTACGTGAAGCGCAACAATGAATGGCGCGCATGCGCAGAGCTATAACAGGCGGTCTGAGAATACTGTGTAACTGAAGCGAATGGGCGAATGGCACGCATGCGCACAGCTGCAATTGAGGCGAAACAGTAAATGGCGCGTATGCGCAGAGCAATAACAGGCTGAGGAGAATACTGAAACGAATGGGAGAATGGCACGCATGCGCAGCGCTGTACGTGAAGCGAAACAGTGAATGGTACGCATGCGCAGAGTTATAACCGGCTGTCTGAGGAGAATACTGTGTAACTGAAACGAATGGGAGAATGGCACGCATGCGCACAGCTGCAATTGAGGCGAAACAGTGAATGGCGCGCATGCGCAGAGCAATAACAGGCTGAGGAGAATACTGAAACGAATGGGAGAATGGCACGCATGCGCAGCGCTGTACGTGAAGCGAAACAGTGAATGGTACGCATGCGCAGACTTATAGCTGGCCCTCTGAGGAGAATATGGAGTAATAAAGGAGGGGGAAAAAAATAATCAATTTTACGCATGCGTACAACTGAGGAGATTTACGCGCATGCGTGGATGTGTAATTGAGTAAATTAATGAATGGCGCGCATGCGCAGAACTGTAACCGGCTCGAGAATGCTGCACAGGAAAATTATGAAAGCGCGCACGCGCAGACTGTTCCTGACTCGCTGAAGAGAATACTACGCATGCGTTGTTCTGTAACTGAGGGAAAAAATGAATGGCGCGCATGCGCAGATCTGGAACAGACGCTGAGGAGAAAACGGCGCATGCGTGAATGAATAAACGAGGGAAATTGATGAATGCTACTCATGCGCAGACCTGCAACTGTGGCAAATCAGTGATTGGTACGCATGCGCGAAACTGTAACGGGCCTTGAGGGTAATCGCGCGCATGCGCACACCTAAAAAAGGCCACTCCCCCGTCCTCGAGGCTTGGAGATGTGGCTGTGGGCGCTCCGGCGGGGCCTGAGGCCTTGGAGGGCGCTCTCGTCCCGGGCCTGGATCTCCTGCTGGAGCTGCGGCCTCGCCCTGCCTGCCAACGGGTCCCAGCACCGCTTCTGCCCGTCCTGCCGCGCCCTCCAGCCCCCAGAACCCCAGCAGGACCTCTTCAGCGTCATGGGATGGTAAGAAATGGCGAAAACACGCGAAAAACGCCCATTCACACGTTACCCGGGGCCTGGGGAGATAGGACACGGGTCTGGGCCGCGCCGAGCATGCGCAGTGCAGCGGAGAGGCGTCGCTAAGGGCAACGCTCGAAGCCGGGGGGCGTGGCCTGATTGGGGCGCCGCTCCAACCAATGAGAAATGTCCCATATCATGGGGGCGTGGCCAAGACTTCTTATAACCAGAGGGGCGTGACTAGCGTTTCAAAATAGGCGTTTCTTGCGTTAAGGGGCGTGGCTATGCAAATGAGCCGTGGCTAACGCTGCTGTTTGAACCAAGGGGGCGTGGCCCTTAGTTTAAGGCGGGGTTATGCTAACGAAGGGGGCGTGGCTTCCCATTCTGATATTGGAACTAAGGGGCATTTAATACCGTATATAAATATTGGTATGATACAACAATATTACTTGTATTCAGAAATATTAATTTATGTGTTAATATACTATTGAATTAATTTACATATACTTAATGTTAAGATTAAGAAATACTAATAAATCGTATACTAATACTAATAAATTCAATATTGAGAAATACTAATAAATAAAATAATAATGGCAATAGTATATAATTATGATATTTTTATATATTAATAAATACATATAAGAATCATGGGAATAATATATCATTATATTAGTAAATAT